>NW_027644994.1:0-9990 GCF_032717465.1 Coenobita brevimanus | reverse complement strand
CAGAATTTTTTATATACAGCATTTAAATCTTGTCCTCTAAGCTCATTTTTCCAATCAGCTTCTAAGAAATACTTCTTTAGGTCTTGATAATTTCCCTTTTCATAGTTTAGGCTCTTTTTGTAACTTTCATTGCTGTTAACTATGTCATATGCTATCCTGAAATTGCAATTTAGTACTGCATGGTCGCTTTTGCCGAGTGGAGGGTGATATATTAAATTGTCAATATTATTTTCTTGCCTAGTAAATATGAGATCTAGCATTGAAGGTACAGCTGGCCGCACTCCCGCGAGGGCCACAGCGTTGTCAACGCTGGCCAAGATATTGACTCTGAAACACTAGTAGAGAGATGCGTTCGAAGCATCCACAGCCAGTAAGAGAGAGTCGTACAGAGAGAGTTTGGGGGGGAGGAAGGGGGTTTGAGGAGAGTGGGGGATACCTATGCACGAGAGGTGAGGGATGACGTCTGAAACAGATGAGTGGAAGGCTGGAAGCTATATATAATAAAAATCTACAATACCTGGTAACAAATCATATATATTTTAATACCTTTATTGTCAAGTTATTACCGCTGTGAAAAGTGGCACAGTTAATGCTTGGAAACTTCATAAAGCTATAATTCTATTGAATATAGCAAATGTGAATCCTTAATACTGCATGCGTATTTAATTGCCTGACACCCCTAGCACACACTCCCCTCCGTATCCTCCTTATCAAGTAAGCCTAACACAACAACAAACACCGCATTTAGGGATGCTGTATCACTCTTTTACACTTACTATTTTTTCTACATTCTGATTAATGATACTAAACGCTTAAATGCTTATAGTCAGATTTTTGCTATGTAAAAATTTACAGTACGAGATAGGTACAAAGAGGCACGGACACGATGGCTACACACAGATGGTTGTTTGTAAAAATGAAATTAGTGGGCGTCTTGACAATGAGCTTTTAAACAATTTGTTGATCTCTCTCTCTCTCTCACTCTCTCTCTCACTCTCTCTCTCTCTCTCTATATATATATATATATATATATATATATATATATATATATATATATTCATATATATTTATATATTTAATCTGCAATCATTAATGAAAGGTCAATGGGAGCCCTGATAACTTCCACGATGCGATGACTAACAACGATGTGATTTTAAACTGCTTGTTAGAGTAACGCTACATGATATGGGCGATGTTGATATGTGCCAGTGAGTGTCAGCAGCTGCCACATTCCGGATGAAGTTACTTACATTTGATTACATGTGATTAATAAAAACAGCATTCTGATTCATTATTTTCAGGCAGATTTTTGTCTGTATTTACAGCGTCCATTGCTTTGGAAACGATTTAATTGTAAATAAAAATACGATTAAAAGTCTACAATTATGAATCTTGATCGGTTGTCTTTGTTTTGCAGTATAATATTTAAAGTTGATCTTTTTACTTTTCATGATGGCAAGAAGTAACACCGAAAAAAAGAAAAAATTCTTTTAATAAATATTACACTTTTCTCTGTCGCCTCAACTAATCACCATATCTCGCCTAAATCGTGTAGCAGGCAATCACTTACCCACCTCAAACCCGCTCCTCTCCCTCAGTCCTGTGAATGCTTCAATCAGAGCTCACTACTAATGATTCGCGGTTACTATCTCGGCCAGCGTTGCCAACACTAAGGTGGCCCTCGCGGGAGTGCGGCCAACTGTACATCGAGTCCTCTTTTTTCTGCTGTGGTTTCCCTCACATGTTGCGTTAGGAAAAACTCTTGCACGAGATCCAGGAAAGCTATTGGTCCCTAACAGCTTTCTTGGCTAATTATATCTAGTAGTATTCCAATTTATATTTGTATTAAAATCTCCAGTTAGTATAATTCTTTCCGATTTCTGCTTTCCATTTTATGTAGTCAATGCTCTCTTTAAAGCTCTGAATTGTACTTTCTGCCAGGTCCCTCATATTCGTCTCTTTCCCATGTGTTTCATCTGGAGTGGCATAAGCAATATTGGCTACAATTACTTTCCCTTCGAATGTGTTGATCTCTTACTGAAATCAGGATTCTACTTGTGAAGGGGTATATCTAGATTTTATTTCATTGACTTTTAGATTTTTCTTAGTTGATATTATAATTCACTCCTCCTTTTTTTAAGTTTCTATCTCTTCTCCATATATTATATTTCCCTCTAAGTTTAGTATGTCATTGGATAGCTCCTTTGGTGTTAATTTTGTTTCAGTTAGGCATATTATGTGGTTTCATTTTCTCTGGACATAATCATTCATCTCTAATAATTTAGATACCACGTTCCATCCACATTTGAAGTACATCAACTTTATCATCTTGTTTATATACATGTCATGACATGGTTCTACTACCTTCCTCACTTATGTATTCCCTCCTGTTTGTGTACCACTTTCGTACCTGCAATCCTATTACTTTGTAAAGAAAAGAAAAAAATGTGTTCTTCTCCTCCTCTGATCTTCCCTCATTTTTTGTTTTTTCTTCCTCCCTCTTCTCTTTTCAGATAATTCCAGTTCCTCTTGTGTTAGAGCATTTCTAATTATCCATACATTTTTGAACTCCTCTTTTTCCATAAGATTCTTTGCATTTTTTAGTATCTCTCCTCCACGGTGTTTACACTCTGGAAAGTTACCTTTAGGAGGTCTTGACTTGTTTCTTTTCTCTGTATTTCCTTAACCTTTTGCTGTTCCTCTATGTCTTTACTACAGAATTTCCTCTGATACTTCTTTCAATAAGAAGCTCATTACATTTGCTATCTCCTTTTGTGTGTGTGTGAGTAATGATGACAATGTTTTGGTGCGCCGACTTGTTAAAACTGATAAGCTAGTTTTCAGTGTTGCCCAACCCCCAAAGACCTCTCTGTCCTTCATAGACACTGAAATTACCTCACATTTCCTTCATTACCCTACGACTTAAGATGAAAATATTACAATGCTTGTTGGTAGCAGTTATTTAACTATGCCGGTGTATAGCAAATGGGGCTTTCTTTTGTTTAGTGCAAGACTAGAGCCCCATTAGCCGATGCGCTGTCAGCTGCCAGATTCATGAGAAGCAGTTCCTATAATGATGGATGACCAATTACTTATCGTTGAAGCAGGTTTTCTTTTGACACAGTAGATAGTAGAGGGTAAAAGAGAAGTTTTAAAAAATGAAGTAGACCTACACATTTTGGAACATTCCACTTCCATGTACTATACGAGGTATCATCGACCTCTTTTGCTGCAAGGGAGTATCCCTTGCCAAAAAATTCTTAATTCCACTCTATGTTTTGCTCAGATTTTGTAAAATTATCCTGGCTACCTACAGACTACGTGAAATGAGGCTGAATTACCCTTTGCGTGGGGTGATTACCCTACTGTTGTAACACTGCTACATTTCCTGATCTGTTCCTATGTGCATTCCTTATCCCTCTCTCTCTTTCTCTTTGCTAACTTTCCTGATTGTTCCTAAGTGCATGCCTGCTACGCATATGTATATATCACGGGGAAGAGTGCGCCGAAACTCGCGGATGCCACCTGGATATGATCGGGGCACAATGATTGCCTGTTGTGACGGCGCTCGTGGCTAAAGCGAGGAATACAATATGAACAAGCCTGGGCAAAAATTGACCCAAATTACACCGATTTGTGTACGATTAGGTGCATACTGGCCAGTTTTGATAGTATTTATGAATAAAAACCGCTCGAAAAAGGCGGATTTACCCTGAAGGTTAATGAGACTGATGCCCATCAGTCTTCCCGGAGTATGACAGACCCTCTTATTATACAGTGGCAACGATACACTAAACTTCATATTTATAAAGTTTTAATGAATGAAGTATACAATGTTGTGTTTTATGCTTTTGTGTTTATAGTTTCTAGAAATTGGTATGTATATACGTTTTTAATAAAAATGTATGCATGTACACTCCATATCCTACGTGTGTCCATATGATTAAAAGGGCTTCTAAACATTGCTGACTCAGGCACTGAGTACTTTCTCGTCTGCACCTATCACAGCCCAAGAGAGGAAAATGAGAAAACATCAGCAAATCAGTAACAACCCACAATTTCTGTATAAGAAGTATAAAAATACAGAGAATTAGGAAGAGAAACAGTGTAAATTAAATTATTTATTAATAATTATAGATTACATAATAACTAGATTATATGTCTGCTCATATAGCCATAAATAAAATTTCATTGTTCATCCATAGTTTTCCCGCGTGGATTCTCGGTCTTCTCATATTTATTATAGTAATCTTTTGCGCACACTCTGCCGACCTCTGGTGTCTCATGATCCCTCACTTTCTTTGGTGAAAAGCTTGCATTCCTTAGAATTACTTCATAAAGGCATTTTTATTAATGATATCCAAAACTTTCGGTCTTCAAGGTCGTCTGAAATTCTCTCCTTTGAAAATTAACCAAGCAGTCACTGAAGTCCAGTAACAAGGATGAAAAAAAGCTTTTTTTCTTTGAGTGAATGAATGGATGAAAAGTTGCAAAGCTTCGTTCAATGCTTCTTTTTGCATCGTCCAGAAACAATGATAAAACCTACCGGGACCATTCACATTAAGTTATTAAACAATAATTAAATAAATGCAAATCTCGTTTCATTTATTTGGAAATCCCGAGAAAAAGCAAAGGAGTTACTGACTGCATTGCAGGTCCCCCATTTCGCTGGGGACTACTTATACGTTCACATGCTTTTGTGACTGTGATTACTGATCCACCCAGAGACATTCAGCAGTCTGGATGGAGTGCAAGATGCTCACCCTCCTGTAATCTAATCTCAGCAGAATAGTCGCTTGGCGATAATTGGAATGAGGTTTGAGACATGTCCCGACCATGAGAAAGTTAAGATAATAGATGGTGATGATGAATAAAAATCCGCGAACCCCTGAATATTTACACACCCGGCGTCTCAGGCTCACGATCAACAGTACATCTGGTTTAACTCGACAAGCTAGACCACGTCTCTAGCACGTGAGCTACTGAAAGTGCAGTAGGTGTGATGTGTCTTGAGAGATAAGCTAAAAATCACAACTTCTTATTTTTGCTGTCATCATAGCATATATACCATATACCTTTTAGTTTTCCCTATCTTGAGACAAAATCAGCAAGCAGCAGCCCGATGGTAGGGCAACATTGTGCGTGAAATGGTTGTGGAGACTGCTACTAGCCCTTTCAAAAGCGAATTCTCTTCTGAGAGTAGGCAAGGATGCTTAATGGAGGTAAAGACTAAAATCATAAAAGTGTCATCACTCTGAGGAACTTATGGAAGTGACTATCATAATTTCTTCTTTCCCCCAGATGTGTCCCTAAAACTAAAATAAAATCATGAAGAAAAAATGAAGGAACACTGACATAATGCCGCTGAAGGGGGTTATTGGAGATTTGTGCGTGGCAAATGAAATTATTTGGCGATACCAAAGCAAATAAAAAAGGTGCAGATCGTGATTAAGGAGTAAAAACATTATTCTTGCACCTGGTAAATAGCGTTGCGTGAGATAAGAAATTCCAAGACACTCAGATTGATCAACAATATTGACATTTTAAGGGAAAATCCAAAAAATTATATTATTATTGCATTCTCAGAACTGTATTATTCCATCATTATCAATAGGTGGAAATTCAATCCACTGTGATTATGAATGAGTCATACCCTCCAATCTCCCATCATTAAAGTCTTTGGAAAACCTTAGGAGCATTGCGAGTATTTGAATAGTGCTCAATACTCCAGTAGTCGTATTCTCGCTGCAGTGGAAAATTCTTAACATCTCATCAGCATTTCTTCTTTTTGCCTTCCTTTTTTTTTTTTCATAGCGGTGACAGAATCCTTAGAAATTGTCTACGGTCCCTGGACCCAGGTTCGAATCCCGGCTGGGGCAAGAATGTTTATGGATTTGAATTTAATAAAAAGCGAACTTTGCTGATCTACCAGAAGACCATCTGACGTCATAAAAGCACCCCCGCTAGCTCTGGCTCTCGAATCTGGTATGGGTGTGCCCTAACATATTATTCAGCCGGGTTGTGGAGTGATTATCTCCGAAGATATGACATGTGGAGATATAGGAGGACTACTGACTAAGGAGAACAACTGGGACTTGGGGATAGGCCCTGAAGCCTTTGCCCAGAGTCAGAACACAGAAAAATAATAATAATAATAATAATAAAATCTTGAGTATGATTTTGTACATTACTGATGTACTTTTTACATCGATAAGATTAATTTCACTCACATTAATATAAATTTATATTTTATGTTATATATAATTTGCAAACCCTTAGACATATTTAATTATATGTGGAAAAAGTTCTCTGATTGCTGGAATTAGGTATAATCATTATTAATCCTTTTGCTTTTAAAGGTCTGCTGGGAGGTTAGAGTGAGATCACAGTGAGATGGGAGATCTTCAGAAGAAATCCAGTAGTGGTCGAAAGACGTTTGCACCATTATAATGACAATAATTCCCGACATTATGTGCTGTGTGTCTGTGTGTGTAGTAGTAGTAATAAATAATATTATTAAATATATAGTAATTATATTGCATTATTTTATGGCTGAAAGAGGCTCACAGTTAGGTTAGTTTCAGGGTATAGGGGTGTATTGATTGACATTATCTGATGGGAGTGGTTTGACTACCTCGAGTCTCCTGCAGTGATGGTGACCATTAGAGAGAAAAAGATAATGTCATTCCATAACACTTGCTCTTGCATCATCACCTCAATTCCCCCCTCCTGCCTCTCAAACAAAGTAAAGTTATGTTCAGAAACTCTTGATACAAGCAAGTTACATTCATAAATGCGGCCAGCTTTTTTTTTTTTTTTTTTCGCAATTACATGGGAGAATGAACTTCAGTTCAGCTAAAACATTAAGTCTTTTGGCCCACGAGTGAAAACACCAGCTCGTCTCAAAGGCACATAATCTTGAAATCTGTCAGAGAGAAATAGTCACTGTGTATGCATTAATATAGATGGAAATAACGTATATACCATGCCATAGTCAATTATTGCACACAATGATTATCTTCTCAGAATACTCTCTATTGATGAGCCAAAAATTTAGGGTATGAACGAATTACTCTGCGTCTTCATCAAATCATCATAAAAAAAAAGGAGTGATAATAAGAATCAATGAAGTGGTAGTGGTCATGTAAAATCTGAGTCTAATAACCTTCCTATAAGAAGGGAATGTTGCGATTTCAAAGCCAAAAGCAGTGTGTAAGAGTGAAAGGTCAGTTATATCAGTGTCACCACATCCCATACCTGACTACAGCCAATGGGAGTAAAAATTATATCAAATTTTCAGTCCAAGATTTATCTAAGACATTTTAAAAAAAAAAAAAAAAAAAAAAAACGATTTTTGTATTGTCATTTCAAAGAATTCAGAAGAATAGGTTTGAAATTTGGGGATGTTCAATCGAGTACTTGGAAATATCACATACAAGGAGTCCTCCGGGACAAAAAACAAGAAAGCACTCAGAGAGCGCGCCCTCCCGTCAACGCCATTGCCATTAATCGCTTTATAATCGGAGGCTTATAGATTTCAGGTATATGCCATGACAAAAAGCATGACTGTGTCGAGTTAATCATCAAAGAGAAATCATCAGTAATAGTTTTGGAAATAAGTACAATGTATCCGTGAAAACACAAGCATTTATTTACAACACTGCCTTATCTCACAATGTTAAGATAAAAATCCTATCTACACCTGAATCAAAATCTACCTCAAAATATAATCAACTTTTCTTTGGCCAATGGAAGCTACCCCTCCAGAATGACAAATCGAAAATTCGACTGTAACTTTTTGAGATATGATTGTGGACATTTCATTTACCGACACAGATGGCCTCCCTCCCGTATTTTCTTTGGTGGAAGTAACTGGCTTCTTTTTATAAGAACCTGTCTCTGGCTACATCCTTTAGGGAATTGCTTTCCCCACCTGCTGGCCTCCCTTGTGTTTCTCTCACCCCGCGGCCCTATGTTACAAATCCATGGACTTATTTTTCCCTTTGAACCCGATTTCCCAAATGGACGTATTTTTCTCTTGGACCTATGTCAAACCATGGACGTACTTTCCCCATGGGCAAATTTTTCCTCATGTTTCTACTTTTTCCCATTAGCCGCTTCCCATGAACCATGTGGTTTCTCCCAGTGGACCTATTTTTGCTTTGGACTTAAGTTCTCCATGAAACCCCGCTTCCATGGACTTATTTTTCCTCCATTTATATTTACTCTCACATGACCTACAGTCCCCATAGGGCACATGGACCTATGCACTTCTAGGTTTGTATTTTTCTCTACTTAGACCTATTCTCCCCATGGAATTACATTTTCTCATCATAGAACTCACCAAGCCCCCACAAGGAACTACTTCCCCACATGGACCTTGTTACGGTCTGTATTCTTAAAAGTGAACCTTTATTCCCCCATGCAGCAATACCCCGCCTACTAATAGCTACCAGCTCACCCAGTATAGTAAGTCCATGTCTTGTCCTGTCCTCTAGAGAGTCACATATCCAGCCACCCAATCAAAAAGCTCTCCCACCTACCCACAAAACCCCACACCCCACACATGTGCCCAGCCTACCAAACTATCACATGGCCCATCCAGCTACCCACATTGCGCTGACTCCACCCTGGCACACCCACTCACCTACCTATCCCACCCTGCTTATCCAATACATCTGGCCTGCTCACCCCACCCTCTAACGCCATACGCCCCAGCCCATCAACTTTACCCACTTCGCTTACTTCACTCATCTCACCCACTTACCTCATCCACCTCACTCGTCTATACTACCAACCCACGCCATCCACCTCACCTGTCCACACCACCTGCCCACAAATCCCACCCAACTTCCTTTCCATTTCCCCTGTCCACCCACTCATGTTCTCATCCGCCCATCAACCTTCTCACCTGAACGCCACCGGGTTTGGACCACCACAGATTACTTGCTATTTTTCACACACACACACACACACATACAGAGAGAGAGAGAGAGAGAGAAGGAGGGGAGAGAGATGATTAATAGCATAGATGCCTTCAGAAACCCACCAAACTCCACTCCACAAAACTTTGACCAGAGCCTAGATGTCCCGGTCGATAACCAGTGGCAATTGAAAGGTTTTCTGGTGGAAATTTATTAATTTTCACGAATTCGGACGAACGTGGGTTAAACATTCTTTTTGTGTGCAACATTCGTATGAGTAAACTAAGTAAAACATCATCGGACTGAAATTGTAGATGTGATATAAGTAGCATAAAAGAGAAATGCAAGCTGTACTATGCAAAACATAATCTGTAAGGACTACGTGCTACGAAATCCTCCATGCCAACGGGAATACGAATGTTTGTGGTGAAGATTGGAAGTGGTGTTGCCTTGACGCGCCAATCGCGGGCTTCCTCTGAGGATGCTCATCTCTGATTGGCTCTCTCGTTCACAACTCTACACCGTTCTCATTGACCTCAGTCTGCCGTCTGCGCCATAAAACATATATACATCTTTACCTGCCGTCCTCTCCACTGCTGTCGTGTAAATCTAGATTTCCTAATCATTTCCCAATTCTTCACTCTTCATGCTCTGTAACATATTCCTGTGATACTACTGGATAACATTCGTATTCCGAATGGGCATGCTGAAGAACATCATAATTTCGGAGGGAATTTTTATCCTTCATCTGTGACTACCATTTTCAACATGTTTGGCCTGAATTTCCTGAGGATCAGTGCATATGCCATAGTCTTTCCCTCAAAAAATTTATTGGATTTCTTGTTTTTTACTCATAATTGGAGGGGGTCAGCAAGAATCATGGGGGGAGAGCATATGATTAAATTCCAGAATCCACAACCCAACTTTATACAGGAGACTGCATATTTGTAGTCATCTAACCTAATGCAGATATTTTCTTCTGAATTTCCTTTAAACTTTGCAAAACAAAGGAGGTAAAACACTCACCATACTTCAGAGTCAACATTTTCAAACACTCTGTTATTCA
>NW_027644993.1:0-4995 GCF_032717465.1 Coenobita brevimanus | reverse complement strand
GCTCCAACACTCCTTAACTGGGAAATCCCGCTTCTCAACACTACTCCCTCCATAGTCCATTGTCGACCAACTTCACAGTGTATGCAAACATAATCTTTAATCCTAATGAAACATCTAGTTATACACAAAATAATCATTCAACTTATCAGGTCTTCTCTTATGCAGTTTCTGACGAAGTCCCTGCTCTTCTGCACGGTCCAGTCTTCCTGGAAGGTCTTGGTCCTCTTCCTGATTCACTTCTTCCCTCGGGAAACTATCACCATCCTCTTGTGCGTTAGCTCCTTGGTCCTCCTTAACATCCTCAGCTGGGGGTGGGCACGATTCCTCGGAGACGTCACAGTTGTACTGTCCTGGCATGTGGTACTCCCCCAGACGATATACAGTACATGTACCACCTTTGGGAGAGATTCCCTGCCTCCTCGAACCCGGTACGTTACATCTGATAGGCGGTTCAACACACTGTATGGTCTGTCCCATGGGCTCTGCAGCTTTGGTGACTGTCCCTACTTCCGCTGAGGGTTGTATAACCAAACTTTGTCACCATCCTTGAAGCTCACCTCACTTGCTTTGGCATCATATATTATTGCACTTCATCACTTCGCCTGAAAACTTAAGGGCTCTTTGCACTTGATGACGTACCTCAAACAGCCTTTCCTGAAGATGCTTTGCATAGCTAGAGGTTTCTGTAGGCAGCTTTTCACCAGGTGGTCTTCCCATTAACAAGCCAATGGGTAAACGTAACTCGTGACCCTGCATCAGTTTTGCAGGAGTGTAGCCGGCTACACTCCTGCAAAACTGATGCAGGGTCACGAGTTACGTTTACCCATTGGCTTGTTAATGGGAAGACCACCTGGTGAAAAGCTGCCTACAGAAACCTCTAGCTATGCAAAGCATCTTCAGGAAAGGCTGTTTGAGGTACGTCATCAAGTGCAAAGAGCCCTTAAGTTTTCAGGCGAAGTGATGAAGTGCAATAATATATGATGCCAAAGCAAGTGAGGTGAGCTTCAAGGATGGTGACAAAGTTTGGTTATACAACCCTCAGCGGAAGTAGGGACAGTCACCAAAGCTGCAGAGCCCATGGGACAGACCATACAGTGTGTTGAACCGCCTATCAGATGTAACGTACCGGGTTCGAGGAGGCAGGGAATCTCTCCCAAAGGTGGTACATGTACTGTATATCGTCTGGGGGAGTACCACATGCCAGGACAGTACAACTGTGACGTCTCCGAGGAATCGTGCCCACCCCCAGCTGAGGATGTTAAGGAGGACCAAGGAGCTAACGCACAAGAGGATGGTGATAGTTTCCCGAGGGAAGAAGTGAATCAGGAAGAGGACCAAGACCTTCCAGGAAGACTGGACCGTGCAGAAGAGCAGGGACTTCGTCAGAAACTGCATAAGAGAAGACCTGATAAGTTGAATGATTATTTTGTGTATAACTAGATGTTTCATTAGGATTAAAGATTATGTTTGCATACACTGTGAAGTTGGTCGACAATGGACTATGGAGGGAGTAGTGTTGAGAAGCGGGATTTCCCAGTTAAGGAGTGTTGGAGCATTCTCGACGATTCTCGAATTTTTCTGTTACGTGTCAGAGTTGCCAGTTCACCTGCTATTATTTGAGTGAGTTATTGTGTAAGTTGTACATTAAATTTTTCTGCTTTTATTCTCTGTAATGTTTTATTTATGTGTTTGTTAAATCATATAGTTTTATCTTAGTGTGTATGCTAAATAATTTAGTGTTACAGAATGTTAAAAAACTCTGGATATTTTGGATGTCTCTGATTTGGTAACTGTAGGTGCTAGATTACATTATGAGCTTCGAGTGTAATGCAAGGTTATATAAGGAAGTGGAGAAGCCTAGAGGAGCCAGTTTCGTTTCAGTTTCAGTGTCAGTGCATTTCAGTGTCAGTTCAATGTAAAAGCGGTCTAGTGAAGATTGTAGAGCTCCGGTACTGGTGTAAACAGTGAAGTGTAGCTGGCAGGCATTATGTGTAAATACTTGGTAAAGACAACGAAAGTGAGAAGCTTGTCTACATTCAACTCCTGTGCTGATCTGTATTGATGTTCACTGAAAGGCGGCCTCCTCGGAAGAACAACTCACTTGGCTAAGTCTTTCCTATACTGAACTATTGCTGTTGGGGGCTGTGTGAGTGTGGGACTGTGTATGCAACAATATAGTGTGTGTGTGTGTGTGTGTGTGTGTGTGTGTGTAGTGTGTGTGTGTGTGTACTTACCTAATTGTACTTACCTAATTGTATCTTTACAGGAATAAGTCAAGCTCGTATTGTCCCGTGTCTTAAACCATATTTATCGTACATATCCTTAAATTTGTGAATTGTTTTGGCACACACTATTTCATTCGGTAGTGCGTTCCACTGATTAATTGCTCTGTTTGGGAAACTAAATTTCCTTACGTCTTTATCACCTCTCTTTTTATGCAGTTTTTTGCAGTGTCCTCTTGCTGTTGCTTCCCCATATGTTAAGTAATCATTTTTGTCTATTTTCTCCTTCCCTGATATGCATTTATATACCATTATCATGTCACCTCTTTTCCTTCTCTCCTGCAGTGTTGGAAGATTTAGTTTAGTCTTTCTTCGTAGCTTAGGTCCCTTAAGCTTGGTAACCATCTTCTAGCGGCCCTTTGAACTTCTTCAATCTTGTCTATGTGTTTCTTGAGATGAGGACTCCAGACTACTGATGCATACTCCAGGGTTGGTCTGATGAATGATGTTATTATCCTTTTTAGCATGTCCTCATTTATGTATGTGAATGAAGAGAGAACCTGTATTTTTTTTTTTTACACAGGAAAAATCATCACATGTATGTGAATGCTATTCTCATATTCGCAAGCAGTGTATACATGTTCCGTACCTTCTCGCTGATGTGGTCAGCCGGAGATAGTCTGATATTGATAATCACATCTAGGTCCTTCTCTCTTTCTGATGTGTGTAGGGTTTTATTTCCTAACGTATAATCCCAATCAGGTCTTTTTCCACTTTTACCAAACTTGATTACATGACACTTGTCCACACTGAATTCCATTTGCCATGTATTACTCCATTCATGAAGTTTATTTAATTCTTCTTGTAGCTCTTTACAAGAGTCTGTGTTAGTAATTCTACTTTGTATTTTTGCATCATCTGCAAACATATTTAGATAGCTTTCATTTCCAGTGTTACTGTCTATATCATTTATATACACTAAAAACATGATTGATGCCAGCACTGAGCCCTGTGATACTCCACTAGTCACTTCTTTCCATGATGAGTAGTTTCCCCTTAGTACTGTTCTCATTTCTCTTTTTATGAGAAAATCTTGCATCCAACAAAACAGTTTGCCTCGAATTCCTCCTTGGTGGTACAGTTTCCATAAAAGTCTTTGGTGTGGTACTGTCTCAAATGCTTTCTTGAAATCTAAATAGATACTGTCCACCCATCCTTCTCTTTCCTGAATTGTGTCTGTTACTCTGTCATAGTAGCTCAACAGATTAGTAACACATGATTTTCCTTTCTGAACCCAAACTGTCTTTCTGTTATCATATTGTGTTCTTCTAGATGATTTACCCAAGCTTTTCGTATAAGCTTTTCTATTACCTTGCTTACAACACTGGTCAGTGATACTGGTCGGTAGTTGAGTGAATTTTGTCTATTCCCTTTCTTGAATAAGGGGACAATATTTGCTTTCTTCCAAATATCAGGTAGTTTACCTTGACTCAAGGATTTCTTGAAAATTAAAAATAATGGTTTACTCAACTCCTTTGCACATTCTCATAGCACCCAACATTAAATTTCATCAGGACCATTTGCTTTTCCTCTGTCTAATTTACTTAACTCCTCCTCTATTACTCTTTCTGATATTTGTATATCTGGTAGTGTGTGTGGACATGCATGTTCCACATAGTCCCTCTCTAAATTTTTTTCTTCTGTTAAAACTGAAAGGAAAAGTTTGAATGTAATGGGGATGAGGAGTCTGAGGAGTATGTGTGGAGTGATGCGTATGGAACGAGTGCGGAATGATAAAGTGCGAAGGAGAACTGGAGTTGTTCGGGAGATGGCTGGTAGAGTTGAGCAGAGTGGTGTTGCGATGGTTTGGGCATATGGAGAGAATGGGTAATGAGCGATTGGTGAAAAAGATAACTAGATCTGATGTGAGAGGTGTAAGGCTGAGAGGAAGACCACGAATAGGATGGATGGATAGTGTGAAGAGAGCACTGGATGCACTATTGAGCAAGGAAGAGTGGCTGTGCGTGACAGAAAGAAATGGAGAGAAATTGTGAATGAATAAGTGATGACACAGCCCTGAGGGGATATTCTCCCGCATTTGGTCTGATCAGCTATTTCAGGTCAGGTGCGGAAAAGGGGATGAGTCTGTTATGATGTGGCAGGGGTAAACCAGCTCTGCTGTCTGGCCCTGCTGCGGATGTCACTGATTGCATTGCGCAGTTGACCCTTGTGCGGTGTGGTGCGGTGAGGATCTGTCCGTTCTCCCCTTTGGGGCTGAGATGCGAATGAATGTGTTTGAATGGATGAGTAAATGGGGAGTGTGTCATCCTGTCTCGGCTACCTCCCTTTCACTTGGGGGAAGCAGCCTAGGTATATAGATAGAGTAAAAACTGATTGGAAATTCTTATTTAGTGCTTCACAAATATCTTTCTTTTTGTGTATAGGTGATTCCCTCGTCCGTAATGGATTGTATTATATCTTTTACTTTGGTTTTGCTTCTGATGTATCTGTAAAATAGCTTCAGTTGATCACTACTTTTTATGTTATCCTCCTCAACCTGTTTTTGGGCTTCCTCCTTATTCTTGTGTAATCGTTTCGTGCCTGATTGTAATTATTATATGCCCTTTCACTATTGTGTCTTCTGTATCTATTCCACAACAAATCTCTTCTTTCTTTTGATTTTTTACATTCTGTATTGAACCATTTCTGTATTTTCTTATCTGCTTCTTTGTGCTGTGGTAAGTACTTCTGGACTCCTATTACATAAAATTCA
>NW_027644992.1:0-15003 GCF_032717465.1 Coenobita brevimanus | reverse complement strand
CATTTATACCGATCACAACCCACTGAAATTCCCTAGTAAGTTTAAAGATAAAAATCAGAGATTGACAAGATGGAGTCTACTTCTTCAGGAGTATTCATTAGAAATACAACATGTCAAGGGGAAAGAAAATGTTATTGCAGATTGCTTATCTAGACTTTAGACAGATTGTTTTAGAGTAATAAGAAATTTCCTTTGTAAATTTCTTTTTCTTTGTGGGGAGGTGTTACATAGCCTATGATTTCATCATCCTTTGTGTAATTCTAACGTGCAGTGTGCTGCATGTTTGATCACGCGTGTTCTGCCTCAGTCCCCCCTTCTACCGTTGTAGTGGAGTGAGTCGTTCTTTCTGTTGTTCAGAGCAGGATTGTCAACTCTTTTTCCCCTCTGGCTTCATTTGCGCGTCCTTCTTGCAAGTTGTATCAAGCTCTGCCGGCCCCTATATAATGAGCTCAGTCTCTGCATTAATTGCCACTTAGATCTACTCCTCATTTTGTTCACATCTCTGTACTCCCCTGTACAGTTGTTATTATTGTGAGTGCTCAGTAAGTCTCCAACCATCTAGCAGCTGTGTAATTTGAGTATAAGTGTTATTGCATTTTGTTCTTGTACTGCATAGGATAAGGTGTTGATTCGTGGGCCTAGTGAGGTTTTTGTAATTCATGTAAGGTTCTTATTGTCAGCCATCATTAATAATATTTTGTATCTGTAAGTATATATCTTGCATTCACTGAGTATTATCCGGTATTATCATTTTATCAGGGCTGACTTAGATAAATTTACTCTTGCTAATTTCGTGTTAATAGAGGCTATTGCAGTTAACCATATATTTAACCTGTTTTTGCCATTACATTATCCTTATGAGTCCTGAATGTTTTGTTGTTAGTTTGAGCATTAAACTTTAACTTGTAATTTTACCTAACTCTTTTGTTTTGAACCTGGAACTTTACGGGACAGTAGTGATTTTTAGTATTCTCACTTAAAGTGTACATTATCTTTCTCTGTTCCGTAACATAAATTTAGCGACCTCGCTAGGATATTCAGGATATTATCATAAGGATATTGCTTGATATTTTGTGACTGTGATTTATTCATGATGTCTACTATTTCTACACTTGATGAAGCCAAAGATTTTTTGTCAAATGTGCAAACAGTGTGTGATGTAGAAAACAGAACAAAGAATGAACTTAAGCTTGTTGCTCAACAATTGGAAATTGCAGTTCACTCTCATCATTCTAAAGATCAAATTGTTGGCATGATTAATAGAAGCTTGTTTAATGTAACTCCTCCAAATGAGCAAACGCAGATTGAATTAGCTAAGTTACAGCTAGCTCTGCAGGAGGCTCGTGCTAAGGAAGCTGAATTTCAGGCAAATGACAAGCAGGCGGAGTCTAAGGCTCGTATTCAGGAGGCTGAATTTCAGGCAAATGCTAAGGAGGCGGAGTCTCAGGCTCGTATTCAGGAGGCTGAATTTCAGGCAAATGCTCGTATTCAAGAGGCACAGGTACAGGCTCAGGCACAAATTGAACTTGCTAGGATTCAGGCAGACCATGAGTATCGCATGAAACAAGGTGGAACTGGATCATCTAGCTCTGATGATTTTGATGTGGCTAAAAATGTTAAACTTGTCCCTCCTTTTAATGAATCTGATTTAACAAAGTATTTTCAGTTGTTTGAGAGGGTAGCTACAGGTTTTAATTGGCCCAAAAAGTATTGACCAGTACTCCTTCAGACTGTTCTCACCGGTATAGCTCAAGTAACTTATGCATATTTGCCTCAGGATCAATCTGATAATTATGATGTAGTTAAGAGTTTGATTCTTAAGGCCTATGAGCTTGTTCCTGAAGCCTATAGAGTAAAATTTAGGACAACTTATAAGCAAGATAAGCAATCCAATGTTGAGTATGCAAAAATCAAAGAAGATCTGTTAGAGCAGTGGTTAAATTCTAAGAATGTGGATTCTGATTTTGACAAATTTAAGCAGATGATTTTGCTGGAGGACTTCAAAAGGTGTGTTAATAAAGATGTAAGCCTATATCTTGATGAGAAAAGAATAGATAATTTGTCTGATGCTGCAGCTTTAGCTGATGAATATGTTCTCACTCACAAGAGATATTCTAAAGAAAAAGGGAAAGCTGAGAGTAAGTACTCTACTCAGAGTACAGGTAACAGGTAAGAGAATAAAGATGATGTTTCTCAGGAAGTAAATACCAGCTTCACCTCTAGATTTCAGAAAAGTAAATGTACTTACTGTAGTAAGCTTGGCCATACTACGGAGAAATGTTTCAGGAGACAGCGTGATGTGAACAAAAAGGAGTCTCTAAATATTCAGTCAATTGGTCTAGTGTCCACCCTTGAGAGTACCCAGAATTCCTTAACTGAGTTAACTGAACCTGCTTTGAGGAGTAACTTAAATTCTCATGATGGAGCTCCTCTTTTGAGCAGTAACGTGGGTGACACTCTCAAGAGTTCATGTGCTAATTTCCTGTCTGATGGTTTTGTCAGTCCTCTGGACAGTAATGACAGGAAATCAGTTAAAATATACCGTGATATAGGTGCTTGCCAATCCCTTATGCTGACCAGTGTTCTAGGCTCTAATGTTAATTCTTCTGATGAAACTGTAATCTTACAAGGTGTAGGGAATAATTACTTCTCTGTCCCTCTGTGCAGAGTGAATTTAGAGTCTGGTTTTGTTAATGGTTCCGTTATGGTTGGGTTGGTTAAGACACTCCCAATGTCAGGTGTAACTTTCTTACTTGGAAATGATATTGGTGGAAGTCAAGTGTGTCCAGCTCCTCAGTTGTCTAATGAGCCAGTGGCTGCGGCCCAGGATTGTGATGTCCCTGAGGTGTTCTCTGCATGTGCTGTCACCAGGGCTAAGTCTAAAGTTACTGGTGACTTAGAGGATAATGATGATGATGATGTTATCCTAGCTGACACTTTTCTTGCTAATTTGGACCACTCACCAGATGAGGCAGTACCCCGTAGTGTTGATAATTTGTCTCGTCAAGAGTTGGTTGAGTTGCAGGTTGCTGACTCTGAGTTGAAAGGTCTAGCTAACTCTGCTTGCAGTGAGGAAGAGTCAGCTGGTGCTTCTACTTGTTATTATATAAAGTCAGGAGTACTTATGAGGAAGTGGAGACCCCCAACAGCATCAGCCGACTGTGAATGGGAGGTTGTACATCAAGTTGTCATCCCTCGTGTTTGTAGGCAGGATATCATTAGAGTGGCTCATGATTCCAGTTTGGCAGGACACCTTGGAGTCAGGAAGACTGTGGCACGCATTTTGAAACACTTTCTACTGGCCAGGTATTTTCAGGGATGTTTCCTGGTATTGTAAGTCTTGTCACACCTGTCAAGTTGTGGGGAAGTGTAATCAGACCGAAAAGGTTGCACCTCTAGTTCCCATTCCTCCTTTTGAGGCGCCTTTCACCCGTGTGTTGGTGGATATTGTGGGCCCTCTTCCTAAGACTTCTTCAGGATTTTCTTATGTGTTGACCCTGATTGATATGGCTACTCGTTATCCTGAAGCCATTCCACTTAGAAATATCTCAGCAAAGAACGTGGTTAAGGAAATGCTAGGGTTCTTCACCAAGTTTGGTCTGCCCAAGGAGGTACAGTCCGACCGGGGAAGTAATTTCATGTCAAATGTTTTCAAGCAGTCTCTGAAAGAGTTGGGCATCACCCAGATCACGTCTTCAGCTTACCATCCCCAGACCCAAGGAGCGTTGGAGAGATATCATCAAACACTCAAATCGATGCTCAAGAAATACTGTTTGGAACATCAGAAAGACTGGGATAAAGGTCTTCCATTCGTTGTATTTGCCGCAAGAGAATCTCCAAATGAATCACGGGGCTTCTCACCCTTTGAACTACTGTTTGGCCATGAAGTAAGAGGACCCCGTAAGCTACTCAAGGAATGCTGGCTGTCGGAGGAAGATGACGTCAACCTGCTGGAGTATGTGATGAAGTTCAAAGAACGGCTGTCCACTGCTTTACAGCTGGCGAGAGAGAATTTAGGAGCTGCTCAGGAGAAGATGAAAACTTGGTATGATAAGAAGTCCAGGTTACGCCACTTTCAGCCAGGAGATCAGGTTTTGATTCTGCTACCGGTGCATGGGCAACCTCTTCAAGCCAAGTTTAGTGGTCCTTATTTCGTGGAGAAGAAACTCAGTGATGTCAACTATGTCATCGCCACACCAGATCGTACAAAGAACAAGCAACTTTGTCACATCAACATGCTAAAGTTATATCACAGGCGGGATGAAAATAACCCAGTCTGCACTGTAGCTGTTCCACCCGAGTCTGCAAGTGAAGTTCTCCCATGCAACATGAGCCTGAGTGATAGTTTGAGGAAGAATCCTGATATCATGAATGATCTCCAGACTAAGCTTTCTCATCTACCTCCCGAGGAAAGGCAAGAGTTTTCGGCATTACTGCAGGAGTACCCACAAGTGTTCCGTGCCACTACAGGAAGAACTACTGTGTTGATGCATGATGTCGATGTTGGAGACGCAAAGCCAATTAAACTGCCTCCTTACCGTGTGAACCCAGTGAAAGTTCCTCTCATCCAGAAGGAGCTTGGCTACCTGTTGGACCACAAGATGATTGAGCCCTGTCAGAGCGAGTGGAGTTCTCCTGTCACTCTAGTCCCTAAGCCAGGTGGGTCACAGTGGCTTTGCATTGGGTACAGACGTGTTAATCAGATAACCAAAACAGACACTTACCCTCTCCCTCGCGTGGAAGATTGCATAGACAAGATCGGAAAGGCTAGGTACATAAGTTTGATTTGTTAAAGGGATACTGGCAAGTACCTATGACTGAACGTGCTAGGGAGATCTCATGTTTTGTAACACTAGGAAAGACTTTTGCATGTTCTGTAATGCCATATGTTATGAAGAATGCACCAGCCACATTTCAGAAGCTCATAAATGTTGTAACAGAGGGTTTGGCAGGGTGTGTTGTTTATATTGATGATGTATTAATCTTCAGTGACAACTGGAAAGATCACCTATGCCATGTCAGTAAATTTCTTGAGCGTTTGGTTCAGGCTAATCTTGTAGCTAATTTATCAAAGTGTGAGTTTGGTCAAGCTAAAGTTCAGTACCTTGGGTACGTAATTGGTGATGGACATGTTGCACCACCAGCAGCTAAGGTTCAGGTTATAAGTGATCTACCCAGACCTAAAAGTAGGAAAGAGCTACAAAGATTTTTGGGAATGGTAGGTTATTACAGGAGATTTGTTCTTAACTTTTCAATTCTTGTATCACCACTTACAGACCTACTGAAAAAGGGAGTTAAATTTGTCTGGACCGATAACTGTGAATCCTCTTTCAGTAAACTTAAAGCTATCCTATTAAGTCAGCCAGTGCTCGCTACTCCATATTTTGCTAAGCCTTTTAAGATGGCTGTTGATGCAAGTGATACAGGAGCTGGGGCTGTTTTGCTGCAAGAGGATGATCAGGGTATTGAACATCCTGTATCTTATTACAGTAAGAGGTTCACTCCACCTCAAAAGAACTACTCAACTATTGAGAAAGAGCTTTTGGCCTTGATTTTGGGTTTACAGCATTTTTCATTTTATCTGTGTTCTGGTTTTGACCCCATAGTCATTTATACCGATCACAACCCACTGAAATTCCCTAGTAAGTTTAAAGATAAAAATCAGAGATTGACAAGATGGAGTCTACTTCTTCAGGAGTATTCATTAGAAATACAACATGTCAAGGGGAAAGAAAATGTTATTGCAGATTGCTTATCTAGACTTTAGACAGATTGTTTTAGAGTAATAAGAAATTTCCTTTGTAAATTTCTTTTTCTTTGTGGGGAGGTGTTACATAGCCTATGATTTCATCATCCTTTGTGTAATTCTAACGTGCAGTGTGCTGCATGTTTGATCACGCGCGTGTTCTGCCTCAGTCCCCCCTTCTACCGTTGTAGTGGAGTGAGTCGTTCTTTCTGTTGTTCAGAGCAGGATTGTCAACTCTTTTTCCCCTCTGGCTTCATTTGCGCGTCCTTCTTGCAAGTTGTATCAAGCTCTGCCGGCCCCTATATAATGAGCTCAGTCTCTGCATTAATTGCCACTTAGATCTACTCCTCATTTTGTTCACATCTCTGTACTCCCCTGTACAGTTGTTATTATTGTGAGTGCTCAGTAAGTCTCCAACCATCTAGCAGCTGTGTAATTTGAGTATAAGTGTTATTGCATTTTGTTCTTGTACTGCATAGGATAAGGTGTTGATTCGTGGGCCTAGTGAGGTTTTTGTAATTCATGTAAGGTTCTTATTGTCAGCCATCATTAATAATATTTTGTATCTGTAAGTATATATCTTGCATTCACTGAGTATTATCCGGTATTATCATTTTATCAGGGCTGACTTAGATAAATTTACTCTTGCTAATTTCGTGTTAATAGAGGCTATTGCAGTTAACCATATATTTAACCTGTTTTTGCCATTACATTATCCTTATGAGTCCTGAATGTTTTGTTGTTAGTTTGAGCATTAAACTTTAACTTGTAATTTTACCTAACTCTTTTGTTTTGAACCTGGAACTTTACGGGACAGTAGTGATTTTTAGTATTCTCACTTAAAGTGTACATTATCTTTCTCTGTTCCGTAACATAAATTTAGCGACCTCGCTAGGATATTCAGGATATTATCATAAGGATATTGCTTGATATTTTGTGACTGTGATTTATTCATGATGTCTACTATTTCTACACTTGATGAAGCCAAAGATTTTTTGTCAAATGTGCAAACAGTGTGTGATGTAGAAAACAGAACAAAGAATGAACTTAAGCTTGTTGCTCAACAATTGGAAATTGCAGTTCACTCTCATCATTCTAAAGATCAAATTGTTGGCATGATTAATAGAAGCTTGTTTAATGTAACTCCTCCAAATGAGCAAACGCAGATTGAATTAGCTAAGTTACAGCTAGCTCTGCAGGAGGCTCGTGCTAAGGAAGCTGAATTTCAGGCAAATGACAAGCAGGCGGAGTCTAAGGCTCGTATTCAGGAGGCTGAATTTCAGGCAAATGCTAAGGAGGCGGAGTCTCAGGCTCGTATTCAGGAGGCTGAATTTCAGGCAAATGCTCGTATTCAAGAGGCACAGGTACAGGCTCAGGCACAAATTGAACTTGCTAGGATTCAGGCAGACCATGAGTATCGCATGAAACAAGGTGGAACTGGATCATCTAGCTCTGATGATTTTGATGTGGCTAAAAATGTTAAACTTGTCCCTCCTTTTAATGAATCTGATTTAACAAAGTATTTTCAGTTGTTTGAGAGGGTAGCTACAGGTTTTAATTGGCCCAAAAAGTATTGACCAGTACTCCTTCAGACTGTTCTCACCGGTATAGCTCAAGTAACTTATGCATATTTGCCTCAGGATCAATCTGATAATTATGATGTAGTTAAGAGTTTGATTCTTAAGGCCTATGAGCTTGTTCCTGAAGCCTAGCTATGACATAGGACCTTATAAGCATAAAAAATGTTTCTTATAAATCCGCTTAGGTAGAAACGATGGAAAATCTAAGAAAGTGGTTCTGATTTAAGATTTGTCTATACATTTGCAGATGTATTCTAATGGGCTGGATATCTTAATTCTATGGTAAGGAATAAGGGAAAAAACACACAACATATTTAGAAGAACTTAAACAATAATAGTAACAATATAAGCTTCAGACACATATAGAAAAATAAAGTACCATACTTAGAGAAGGTAGGTAGAGAATCATGCTATGTAATTTCAGAGTACCTATCATTTTCTACTTGTATACTTCTGTTTCATGACAATTTAAATTACAACTGTTTGTAAGTGATTTCAGATACATTCATTATGATGACATGCAGCATGTTTACAGCTTAGTAAGCGCACTCCTATGACTCGTATTTCAACATTCTTTTTTAACTTTCCTTACATTTACTAGAACCTTTATGTGAAGTAATTATTTTCATTCATTGAGCTTTAGCGATATGTAGCGCCTATTCAGAGCAACCACGATCTCAAACACTGTGTTTCATCATCTAATTTATTCACTCCAATTATATTTTCCACTTACATTACACAGTTTACATCAATGCTAACATACTTACTGATAATTGAGGTGAGTTGCTGAAAATCCCTATGAGGAATGTTACGTCTACATAATTCTCACACACTTAATACTAATTATCAACACTTATATACTAATTATTCACTTTATCACTTGCAGACTTTTATTTTGTAATGGTTCCTTATTCATTGTAAGTCAGGAAATCTTATCTTTATAGACACGCTATGAATATTGACTTAGTCTCATCATATACAATAATTTGAACTCATATTATACCCTCAGTGTCACATAATGAAAATATATAATGGGGCCGTATTGTATTGCACTGAGCGACAGAATATCTCAAACAACCCTCTCTATGTAAGTTTCAACTTAGGGCAGATTTATATACTTACACCCAATGTTTTCACTTATGTTCTACCCGTAGGCACTTTATACTAATATTTGGCGATCCACATGACTGATATTTTCACAGAGCGTCTGTCTGTCGCATTTACCTCATAATTTCAGCGTCCTTTCGCATTCACACCATGCTAAAATTGCAGCAACGTGTGATATTCACTAAAACATGGGTGAATACACAGACCCACGTCACACTGCACGCACTCATAGCGGGTGTCCTTCCTCTGTGTCGTGAGTCTCACCTGGGAATTACTGCACACGTGACACCTGCGCTGGGGCCTAGGTCTGTTGGGCTGGGGAGGGATAGGAGTGGGGAAATGGCGGGCGGATATTCTCTGGGGAGTGTGGGTAATATGGGCAGTGCGGGGTCGCTGTTGGGGCCTTTCAACAGCATACTTAGCAAAGATTTCTCGTGTGAGCTCCCTCACAAACCCTTCAAAGGTTTCCTGAACTCCTGTGGTCATGGCGTGAAGGTGGTGGCAATTCAGAGCAGTGATATCTAGCAAGTGAAAGAACAGTTTTTTATACCACTTCATCGTGGTCCTGGCACACTCTACCGTCGATATCATGGAGTCTGACTGGTCCACGAGGCGCATGTTTATATTATAGTCCATGACACATTCAGGTTTCCAAACACGGCGCCTGCTCTCGCTATGGTAATCAACAGAATCAGTACGGTGCATCAAGGGGCGGTGAACCGTGGACAAGAGGCTTACTTCTCTGTTGTGGTTCCACATTGTTGCAAGGATGTTGTTTGCTTTGAAGAAGACAACCTCACTCCTTGCAAGTTTCCGCCCTACCTTGACCATGTGACGCCGGTTCACCTTTACGGTTCCACAGACTCCCGTTTCATGTCTGTGAAGATAACGAGCGAGAAGAGGGCTAGTGTACCAGTTGTCGAGATAGAGAACGTGACCACGATGAAGGTAGTTTTGTATCATCGTCTTTACCACTGCTCCCGAAAGTCCTATACTTCGATCTTCTATTATGTCTGTCTGTGCACCGGTGTACAAGACTGTCTTGCACGTATCCAGTCCTACAGTCACACATAACAAAGATCTTGAACCCTAAACGGTGCCTTTTGCTGGGTATATACTGTCAGAATGAAATATTGCCTCTCCACAACACGAGACTCTCGTCTATGACGAGATCTCTATAGGGATAGAATGAGGATCGAAAGGTTTGCCTGAGGTGATCAAAGACCAGCCTAATTCGCCTCATTTTGTCAGTGTTGTTTGCATTTGCAGGGTCATTAGCATCATAAAAATGGAGGCGACTTAGAATTTGTTGAAACCGATTACGGCTCATCACTTGACCAAATATGGGGGTAAACATAACAGGGTCCGTAGTCCAGTAAGCAGGAATTCTATTTTTTCTTATTATACCCATCAAAAGGACAAGGGCAAAAAATAAGAACACATCTGGAATGGAGACAGGGTAATCATAAATCACAGAATGCCTACTCCTTGTTCCCAATCTTTCACTTTCTAGCCACTGGCCGCTTGCAAACAGGTTTGTTTGAAACACGATCTGATCTACGAAGGCCTCACTGAAAAACAGGTGGAAAAAATCCAACCTGCTTGAATTACAGTGAATACCTGGTGCAATGCAGCCAGATCGCCCCTGCTCAGTGAAGGGGTGAATGAGGGGAGAAAAATCACTCCCATCCTCCCAATCCCACGACACAAATCCCTCGTCCCCATCACCGCCTTCGTCTGGGTGGGGAGGAGATCCTGGTTGGGGAGGTTGGGGAGAAGGAGTACGGAGGGCTTCCCCACTGTCACTCCTCTTCCCTCTGCTTTTACCCTTTCCCTTTCCCTTACCCTTACGGCCTTGAGGAACATTAGGGGGCTGTGGGGATGAAATAGTTGAATATTGGGGAGCAGAAGACGTGCTGGGGAGTGGTTCCTCCCCACCTTCCCCCTCCATTACCACACCACGTGCTCTCTCACACAACCTTGCTCGACCACGTGTTAGGGGATATTGGGGAGCATAAGACGTGCTTTGGAGTGGTTCCTCCCCACCTTCCCCCTCCCTCACAACCCCACGTGATAATGAACGCACCCGCACTGGCCCACGTGATCCACTCTACCGCCTCACACTGCGTAGGGAGAGCAATGACTCACCCACCTCACTCTCACTTTCCCTAATCCCAGGAATCTCCATTTCACTCCCCACTCCCTCCACTTCACTTCCTACCACCCCAAACAGAATGCTAGGCCCATACCTGCTTAGACGACGTGGTGTGTGCTCTGGGCCACGATGGGTAATCACCTCCCGCCCATACCACGTGGCAGCTCGTCCCACGTCTCCGTCCTCGTCCTCGTCCTCGTCCTCGACCTCGAATTCTGCTTCCAAGGCACGCTGGGGATAGGGATATGACATACCACGTGCCTTCTTTGCCTCCTGCCCCTCTCTAGCAGCACGGTAAGTCACGTACTGCCGCTTCCTTGGTGACGGAACTTCCTCGTCACTGCTGGTGGTTTCTTCCTCCTCTGGCTGCACATAATCCTTGTCCATCTCCTCGTCATCCAGTGGGGAATCACTGTTGCCGGTAAAGGTGTCCAGGGCGACTTGAATTTCGCTCTCTGAGAGACCTCTCTTAGCCATGTCTGAGCAGGACCGTGGCTACCAGGTGAGTGGACGAGTGGCGGGCTAGTGCGGGTCGCGCGGGGTCGCCGAGTGTCCCCGCCTGGTGGCAGGTAGAGGAAGGTCAGGCGAGGGTACGTACCGCAAATCAAGCACGAAATTAAAAAATGGTCGAAATTATGCACATTGCAATTGCACGACGTACTGGCACGTCGCCGGGACTGGCAAATGCAAATCGTGGTGACGTACCCATACGACGTCGGGACGGGCCGGTTAAGGCCTATGAGCTTGTTCCTGAAGTCTATAGAGTAAAATTTAGGACAACTTATAAGCAAGATAAGCAATCCAATGTTGAGTATGCAAAAATCAAAGAAGATCTGTTAGAGCAGTGGTTAAATTCTAAGAATGTGGATTCTGATTTTGACAAATTTAAGCAGATGATTTTGCTGGAGGATTTCAAAAGGTGTATTAGTAAAGATGTAAGCCTATATCTTGATGAGAATAGAATAGATAATTTGTCTGATGCTGCAGTTTTAGCTGATGAGTATGTTCTCACTCACAAGAGATATTCTAGAGAAAAAGGGAAAGCTGAGAGTAAGTACGTTGCCTCTACTCAGAGTACAGGTAACAGGAAAGAGAATAAGGATGATGTTTCTCAGGAAGTAAATACCAGCTTCACCTCTAGATTTCAGAAAAGTAAATGTACTTATTGTAGTAAGCTTGGTCATACTACGGAGAGATGTTTCAGGAGACAGCGTGATGTGAACAAAAAGGAGTCTTTAAATATTCAGTCAATTGGTCTAGTGTCCACTCTTGAGAGTTCCCAGAATTCTTTAACTGAGTTAACTGAACCTGCTTTGAGGGGTAACTTAAATTCTCATGATGGAGCTCCTCTTTTGAGCAGTAACGTGGGTGACACTCTCAAGAGTTCATGTGCTAATTTCCTGTCTGATGGTTTTGTCAGTCCTCTGGACAGTAATGAGAGGAAATCAGTTAACCCGCCCCGTCCCGACGACGTATGGGTACGTCACCACGATTTGCATTTGCCAGTCCCGGCGACGTACCAGTACGTCGTGCAATTGCAATGTGCATAATTTCGACAATTTTCAAATTTCGCGCTTGATTTGCGGTACGTACCCTCGCCTGACCTTCCCCTACCTGCCACCAGGCGGGGACACTCGGCGACCCCGCGCGACCCGCGCTAGCCCGCCGCTCGTCCACTCACCTGGTAGCCACGGTCCTGCTCAGACATGGCTAAGAGAGGTCTCTCAGAGAGCGAAATTCAAGTCGCCCTGGACACCTTTACCGGCGACAGTGATTCCCCACTGGATGACGAGGAGATGGACAAAGATTATGTGCAGCCAGATGAGGAAGAAACCACCAGCAGTGACAAGGAAGTTCCGTCACCAAGGAAACGGCAGTACGTGACTTACCGTGCTGCTAGAGAGGGGCAGGAGGCAAAGAAGGCACGTGGTATGTCATATCCCTATCCCCAGCGTGCCTTGGAAGCCGAATTCGAGGTCGAGGACGAGGACGAGGACGAGGACGGAGACGTGGGACGTGCTGCCACGTGGTATGGGCGGGAGGTGATTACGCATCGTGGCCCAGAGCGCACACCACGTCGTCTAAGCAGGTATGGGCCTAGCATTCTGTTTGGGGCGGTAGGAAGTGAAGTGGAGGGAGTGGGGAGTGAAATGGACATTCCTGGGATTAGGGAAAGTGAGAGTGAGGTGGGTGAGTCATTGCTCTCCCTACGCAGTGTGAGGCGGCAGAGTGGATCACGTGGGCCAGTGCGGGTGCGTTCCTTATCACGTGGGGTTGTGAGGGAGGGGGAAGGTGGGGAGGAACCACTCCAAAGCACGTCTTATGCTCCCCAATATCCCCTAACACGTGGTCGAGCAAGGTTGCGTGAGAGAGCACGTGGTGTGGTAATGGAGGGGGAAGGTGGGAGGAACCACTCCCCAGCACATCTTCTGCTCCCCAATATCAAACTATTTCATCCCCACAGCCCCTAATGTTCCTCAAGGCCGTAAGGGTAAGGGAAAGGGAAAGGGTAAAGGCAGAGGGAAGAGGAGTGACAGTGGGGAAGCCCTCCGTACTCCTTCTCCCCAACCTCCCCAACCAGGATCTCCTCCCCACCCAGACGAAGGCGGTGATGGGGACGAGGGATTTGTGTCGTGGGATTGGGAGTGTGGGAGTGATTGTTCTCCCCTCATTCACCCCTTCACTGAGCAGGGGCGATCTGGCTGCATTGCACCAGGTATTCACTGTAATTCAAGCAGGTTGGATTTTTCCACCTGTTTTTCAGTGAGGCCTTCGTTGATCAGATCGTGCTTCAAACAAACCTGTTTGCAAGCGGCCAGCGGCTAGAAAGTGAAAGATTGGGAAGAAGGAGTTGGCATTCAATGATTTATGATTACCCTGTCTCCATTCCAGAAATGTTCTTATTTTTTGCCCTTGTCCTTTTGATGGGTATAATAAGAAAAAATAGAATTCCTGCTTACTGGACTAGGGACCCTGTTATGTTTACCCCCATATTTGGTCAAGTGATGAGCCGTAATCGGTTTCAACAAATTCTAAGTCGCCTCCATTTTTATGATGCTAATGACCCTGCAAATACAAACAACACGGACAAAATGAGGCGAATTAGGCTGGTCTTTGATCACCTCAGGCAAACCTTTCGATCCTCATTCTATCCCTATAGAGATCTCGTCATAGACGAGAGTCTCGTGTTGTGGAGAGGCAATATTTCATTCAGACAGTATATACCCAGCAAAAGGCACCGTTTTGGGTTCAAGATCTTTGTTATGTGTGACTGTAGGACTGGATACGTGCAAGACATAGTCTTGTACACCGGTGCACAGACAGACATAATAGAAGATCGAAGTATAGGACTTTCTGGAGCAGTGGTAAAGACGATGATACAAGACTACCTTCATCGTGGTCACGTTCTCTACCTCGACAACTGGTACACTAGCCCTCTTCTCGCTCGTTATCTTCACAGACATGAAACGGGAGTATGTGGAACTGTAAAGGTGAACCGGCGTCACATGGTCAAGGTAGGGCGGAAACTTGCAAGGAGTGAGGTTGTCTTCTTCAAAGCAAACAACATCCTTGCAACAATGTGGAACCACAACAGAGAAGTAAGCCTCTTGTCCACGGTTCACCGCCCCTTGATGCACCGTACTGATTCTGTTGATTACCATAGCGAGAGCAGGCGTCGTGTTTGGAAACCTGAATGTGTCATGGACTATAATATAAACATGCGCCTCGTGGACCAGTCAGACTCCATGATATCGACGGTAGAGTGTGCCAGGACCACGATGAAGTGGTATAAGAAACTGTTCTTTCACTTGCTAGATATCACTGCTCTGAATTGCCACCACCTTCACGCCATGACCACAGGAGTTCAGGAAACCTTTGAAGGGTTTGTGAGGGAGCTCACACGAGAAATCTTTGCAAAATATGCGGTTGAAAGGCCCCAACAGCGCCCCCGCACTGCCCCTATTACCCACACTCCCCAGAGAATATCCGCCCGCCATTTCCCCACTCCTATCCCGCCCCAGCCCAACAGACCTAGGCCCCAGCGCAGGTGTCACGTGTGCAGTAATTCCCAGGTGCGACTCACGACACAGAGGAAGGACACCCGCTATGAGTGCGTGCAGTGTGACGTGGGTCTGTGTATTCACCCATGTTTTAGTGAATACCACACGTTGCTGCAATTTTAGCATGGTGTGATTGCGAAAGGACGCAGAAATTATGATGTAAATGCGACAGACAGACGCTCTGTGAAAAAATCAGTCATGTGGATCGCCAAATATTAGTATAAAGTGCCTACGGGTAGAACATAAGTGCAAACATTGGGTGTAAGTGATATAAATCTGCCCTAAGTTGAAACTTACATAGAGAGGGTTGTTTGATGCGATATTCTGTCGCTCAGTGCAATAAATACGGCCCCT
>NW_027644991.1:0-4995 GCF_032717465.1 Coenobita brevimanus | reverse complement strand
TATTATATATTTTCTATTATGTGACATTCTTACTGGTATAATATAAGTTCAAATTATTGTATATGATGATGTATTTCCTAAGTCAAATATTCATAGCGTGTCTATAAAGATAAGATTTCCTGACGCCTAGTCGAATGAATAAGGCACGTATTAGTCAAAATAAAAGTCAGCAAGTGATAAAGTGAATAATTAGTATATAAGTGTGTGCGTGAATTAGTATATAAGTGTGTGAGTATTATGTATGACGTAACATTCCTTGCGAGGGTATTTTCAGGCGATATTCTCACACTCACTTGAATAAATAATGGCAGTAAGTATGTACAGTGCATTGGAGGGGTGTAAACGTGTGTAATGTAAGTGGGAAAATATGATTGGAGTGAATAAATAAAGTAGATGATGAAACACGAGTGTTTGAGATCGTGGTTGCTACATGAATAGGCGCTAGCATATCGCTAAATGCCCTCGTAATGAATGAAAATAATTGAAAACCTTCACAGTGGTGGGGGAAAGGTTCTATGTAAATGGGAAAATAATTAGAAAGTGATAAAACAATTTGGTATGTTGAAATACGAGACATAGCGAGTGCGCTTACTAAGCTGATGTGCGCTAAACTTATGCTGCATGTCATCAAAATGAATGAAAACATCTGAAATCACTTACAAACAGTTGTAATTAGTAAATTGTCATTGAAACAGAAGTATACAAGTAGAAAAAATGATCGGTAGACTCATAACAGAAAATTAGCAGATAGCATGATACGACTCGGACCTAACTCGCTATGCTCGCGCGATGGTACAATGCTTATTTTTCCTATATATGTGTCTGAAATCCATTATATTGTTACTGTTATTGTTTATTAGTACAAATTCAATAAATGTAGAGGTGTTGTGTGTTGTTTGTCCCATTACTCCTTACCATAGAAAACGTTTACGCATATCCAGCCCATTACAGAATACGATACCTGCGGGGGGAAACCGCACCTGTATAGACCACTTATAGACTGCAGAGACAACTTTCTTCAAGATTTTCCATAGTTTCTCGACCTAAGCGGAAGTTTCATTAGAAAAAAATTTTTTCGAAAATACCTCGGGACTGGGGGATGTCGGAGGTGTGAAAAACCTCGGGACGTGACGGGTTAAAATATATCGTGATACAGGTGCTTGCCAATCCCTTATGCTGACCAGTGTTCTAGGCTCTAATGTTAATTCCTCTGATGAAACTGTAATCTTACAAGGTGTAGGGAATAATTACTTCTCTGTCCCTCTGTGCAGAGTGAATTTAGAGTCTGGTTTTGTTAATGGTTCCGTTATAGTTGGGTTGGTTGAGACACTCCCAATGTCGGGTGTAACTTTCTTACTTGGAAATGATATTGGTGGAAGTCAAGTGTGTCCAGCTCCTCACTTGTCTAGTGAGCCAGTGGCTGCGGCCCGGGATTGTGATGTCCCTGATGTGTTCCCTGCATGTGCTGTCACTAGGGCTAAGTCTAAAGTTACTGGTGATTTAGAGGATAATGATGATGATGATGTTATCCTAGCTGACACTTTTCTTGCTAATTTGGACCACTCACCAGATGAGGCAGTACACCGTAGTGTTGATAATTTGTCTCGTCAAGAGTTGGTTGAGTTGCTGGTTGCTGACCCTGAGTTGAAAAGGTCTAGCTAACTCTGCTTGCAGTGAGAAGAGTCAGCTGGTGCTTCTACTTGTTATTATGTAAAGTCAGGAGTACTTATGAGGAAGTGGAGACCCCAACAGCATCAGCCGACTGTGAATGGGAGGTTGTACATCAAGTTGTCATCCCTCGTGTTTGTAGGCAGGATATCATTGGAGTGGCTCATGATTCCAGTTTGGCAGGACACCTTGGAGTGAGGAAGACTGTGGCACGCATTTTGAAACACTTCTACTGGCCAGGTATCTTCAGGGATGTTTCCTGGTATTGTAAGTCTTGTCACACCTGTCAAGTTGTGGGAAAGTGTAATCAGACCGAAAAGGTTGCACCTCTAGTTCCCATTCCTCCTTTTGAGGCGCCTTTCACCCGTGTGTTGGTGGATATTGTGGGCCCTCTTCCTAAGACTTCTTCAGGATTTTCTTATGTGTTGATCATGATTGATATGGCTACTCGTTATCCTGAAGCCATTCCACTTAGAAACATCTCAGCAAAGAACGTGGTTAAGGAAATGCTAGGGTTCTTCACAAAGTTTGGTCTGCCCAAGGAGGTACAGTTAGACCGAGGAAGTAATTTCATGTCAAACGTTTTCAAGCAGTCTCTGAAAGAGTTGGGCATCACCCAGATCACGTCTTCAGCTTACCATCCCCAGACCCAAGGAGCATTGGAGAGATATCATCAAACACTCAAATCGATGCTCAAGAAATACTGTTTGGAACATCAGAAAGACTGGGATAAAGGTCTTCCATTCGTTGTGTTTGCCGCAAGAGAATCTCCAAATGAATCACTGGGCTTCTCACCTTTTGAACTACTGTTTGGCCATGAAGTAAGAGGACCCCTTAAGTTACTCAAGGAATGCTGGCTGTCGGAGGAAGATGACGTCAACCTGCTGGAGTATGTGATGAAGTTCAAAGAACGGCTGTCCACTGCTTTACAGCTGGCGAGAGAGAATTTAGGAGCTGCTCAGGAGAAGATGAAGACTTGGTATGACAAGAAGTCCTGGTTACGCCACTTTCAGCCAGGAGATCAGGTTTTGATTCTGCTACCAGTTCATGGGCAACCTCTTCAAGCCAAGTTTAGTGGCCCTTATTTCGTGGAGAAGAAACTCAGTGATGTCAGCTATGTCATCGCCACACCAGATCGTAGAAAGAGCAAGCAACTATGTCACATCAACATGCTAAAGTTATATCACAGGCGGGACGAAAATAATCCAGTCTGCACTGTAGCTGTTCCACCCGAGTCTGCAAGTGAAGCTCTCCCATGCAGTATGAGCCTGAGTGATAGTTTTGGGAAGAATCCTGATATCATGAATGATCTCCAGACTAAGCTTTCTCATCTACCTCCCAAGGAAAGGCAGGAGTTTTCGGCATTACTGCAGGAGTACCCGCAAGTGTTCCGTGCTACTCCAGGAAGTACCACTGTGTTGATGCATGATGTCGATGTTGAAGACGCAAAGCCAATTAAATTGCCTCCTTACCGTGTGAACCCAGTGAAAGTTCCTCTGATCCAGAAGGAGCTTGGCTACCTGTTGGACCACAAGATGATTGAGCCCTGTCAGAGCGAGTGGAGTTCTCCTGTCACTCTAGTCCCTAAGCCAGGTGGGTCACAGCGGCTTTGCATTGACTACAGACGTGTTAATCAGATAACCAAAACAGACACTTACCCTCTCCCTCGTGTGGAAGATTCCATAGACAAGATCGGAAAGGCTAGGTACATAAGTAAGTTTGATTTGTTAAAGGGATACTGGCAAGTACCTATGACTGAACGTGCTGGGGAGGTCTCATGTTTTGTAGCACTGGGAAGGACATTTGCATGTTCTGTAATGCCATGTACAGATTGTTTTAGAGTAATAAGAAATTTCCTTCGTAAATTTCTTTTTTCTTTGTGGGGAGGTGTTACATAGCCTATGATTTCATCATCCCTTGTGTAATTTTAACGCACAGTATGCTGCATGTTTGATCACGAGCGTGTTCTGCCTCAGTTCCCCCCTTCTACCGTTATAGTAGAGTAAGTCGACATCTCTGTTATACTTTGCGGGATTGTCATCTCTTTGTCCTCATGGCTTCATTTGCGCGTCCTAATTACAAGTTGTATCAAGCTCTCCTGGCCCCTATATAATGAGCTCAGTCTCTGCATCATTGCCACTTAGATCTGCTCCTCATTTTGTTCACATCTCTGTCCTCCCCTGTACAGATATTATTATTGTGAGGGCTCAAGAAGTCTCCAACCATCCAGCAGCTGTGTGTAATTTGAGTATAACTGTTGTTGCATTTTTTCTTGTACTGTATAGCATAAGTTTAATTTGTAGGCCTAGTGAAGTTTTTGTAATTCATGTAGGATTCTTTATGTCAGTCATTTTTTATAATAGTTTGTATCTGTAATTATTTATCTGGCATTCACTGAGTATTATCTGGTATCTCATTTTATCAGGGCTGACTTAGATAAATTTACTCTTGCTAACTTCGTGTTAATAGAGGCTATTGCAGTTAACCATATATTTAACCTGTTTATTTGCCATTACATTATCCTTATGAGTCCTGAATGTTTTATTGTTAGTTTGAGCATTAAACTTTGACTTGTAATTTTACCTAACTCTTTGTTTTGAACCTGTGATTTCATCATCTCTTGTGTAATTTTAACGCACAGTATGCTGCATGTTTGATCACGAGCGTGTTCTGCCTCAGTTCCCCCCTTCTACCGTTATAGTAGAGTAAGTCGACATCTCTGTTATACTTTGCGGGATTGTCATCTCTTTGTCCCCATGGCTTCATTTGCGCGTCCTCATTACAAGTTGTATCAAGCTCTCCTGGCCCCTATATAATGAGCTCAGTCTCTGCATCATTGCCACTTAGATCTGCTCCTCATTTTGTTCACATCTCTGTCCTCCCCTGTACAGATATTATTATTGTGAGGGCTCAAGAAGTCTCCAACCATCCAGCAGCTGTGTGTAATTTGAGTATAACTGTTGTTGCATTTTTTCTTGTACTGTATAGCATAAGTTTAATTTGTAGGCCTAGTGAAGTTTTTGTAATTCATGTAGGATTCTTTATGTCAGTCATTTTTTATAATAGTTTGTATCTGTAATTATTTATCTGGCATTCACTGAGTATTATCTGGTATCTCATTTTATCAGGGCTGACTTAGATAAATTTACTCTTGCTAACTTCGTGTTAATAGAGGCTATTGCAGTTAACCATATATTTAACCTGTTTATTTGCCATTACATTATCCTTATGAGTCCTGAATGTTTTATTGTTAGTTTGAGCATTAAACTTTGACTTGTAATTTTACCTAACTCTTTGTTTTGAACCTGGAACTTTACGGGACAGTAG
>NW_027644990.1:0-16150 GCF_032717465.1 Coenobita brevimanus | reverse complement strand
CATCACCCAGATCAATGTCTTCAGCTTACCATCCCAGACCCAAGGATGTTGGAGAGATATCATCAAACACTCAAATCGATGCTCAAGAAATACCGTTTGGAACATCAGAAAGACTGGGATAAAGGTCTTCCATTCGTTGTAAGTTTGCCACAAGAGAATCCTCCAAATGAATCATTGGGCTTCTCACCTCTTGAACTACTGTTTGGCCAAGTGAAGTAAGAGGACCCCTTAAGCTTACTCTGGGCGAATGCTGGCTGTCGGAGGAAGATGACGTCAACCTGCTGGAGTATGTGACAGTTCAAAGAACGGCTGTCCACTGCTTTATAACTGGCGCGAGAGAATTTAGGAGCTGCTCAGGAGAAGATGAAGACTTGGTATGATAAGAAGTCCAGGTTACGTCACTTTTAGCCAGGAGATCAGGTTTTGATTCTGCCTGCCAGTGCATGGGCAACCTCTTCAAGCCAAGTTTAGTGGTCCTTATTTCGTGGAGAAGAAACTCAGTGATGTCAACTATGTCATCGCCACACCAGATCGTAGAAAAGAACAAGCAACTATGTCACATCAACATGCTAAAGTTATATCACAGGCGGGACGAAAATAATCCAGTCTGCACTGTGGCCTGTTCCACCCGGAAGTCTGGCAAGTGAAGCTCTCCCATGCAGTATGAGCCTGAGTGATAGTTTGGGGAAGAACTCCTGATATCATCAAAGAATGATCTCTCAGACTAAGCTTTCTCATCTACCTCCCAAGGAAAGTGCAGGAGTTTTCGGCATTACTGGCAGGAGTACCCGCAAGTGTTCCGTGCCACTCCAGGAAGAACCACTGTGTTGATGCAGCATGATGTCGACTGTTGGAGACGCAAAACCAATTAAACTGCCTCCTTACTGCAGGTGAACCCAGTGAAAGTTCCTCTTATCCAGCAGCAGCTTGGCTACCTGTTGGACCACAAGATGATTGGAGCCCTGTCAGAGCTGTAGTGGAGTTCTTCCTGTCACTCTAGTCCCTAAGCCAGGTGGGTCTGGCGGCTTTGCATTGACTACCAGGACGTGTTAATCAGATAACCAAAACAGACACTTACCCTCTCCCTCACGTGTGGAAGATTGCATAGACAAGATCGGAAAGTGCTAGGTACATAAGTAAGTTTGATTTGTTAAAGGGATACTGGCAAAGTACCTATGACTGAACGTGCTAGGGAGATCTCATGTTTTGTAACATTAGGAAAGACTTTTGCATGTTCTGTAATGCCATATACAGATTGTTTTAGAGTAATAAGAAATTTCCTTTTGTAAATTTCTTTTTTCTTTGTGGGAGAGGTGTTACATAGCCTATGATTTCATCATCTCTTTGTAGGTAATTTTAACGCACAGTGTGATAAAGATGCATGTTTGATCATTGAGCGTGTTCTGCCTCATTCCCCCCTTCTACCAAGTTATAGTAGAGTAAGTCGTCCTTTCTGTTGTTCAGATCGGGATTGTCAGCTCTTTGTCCCCATGGCTTCATTTGCGCGTCCTTCTTGCAAGTTGTATCAAGCTCTGCTGGCCCCTATATAGTGAGCTCAGTTTCTGCATCATTGCCACTTAGATCTACTCCTCATTTTATTCACATCTCTGTCCTCCTGTACAGTTATTCTTGTGAGTGCTAAGGAAGTCTCCTACCATCTAGCAGCTGTGTAATTTGGTATAAGTGTTATTGACATTTTTTCCTTGTACCATGTATAGCATACAGGTGTTGATTTGTAGAGCCTAGTGAAATTTTTTTTGTAATTTATGTGGGATTCATTTTGTCAGCCAGTTTTAATATTATTTTTGCATCTGTAATAATTTATCTTGCATTAACTTGAGCATTACTCCAGTGTATTTTCATTTTATCCAGGCTGACTTAGATAAATTTACTCATGCTAATTTCGTAAGTTAATAGAGGCTATTGCAGTTAACCATATATGTTAACCTGTTTTTGACATTACATTATCCTTATGAGTCCTGAATGTTTTGTTGTTAGTTTGAGCATTAAACTTTAATTTTACCTAACTCATTTGTTTTTGAACCTGGAACTTTACGGGACAGTAGTGATTTTTATTATTCTCACTTAAAGTGTACATTATCTTTCTCTGTTCGGTAACATAAATTTGGCGACCTCTTATCAGGATATTCAGGATATTATCATAAGGATATTGCTTGATATTTTGTGACTGTGATTTATTCATGATGTCTACTATTTCTACATATCTCTGATGAAGCCAAAGATTTTTTGTCAAATGTGCAAGCAAAGATGTGTGATGTAAAAAACAGAACAAAGAATGAACTTAAGCTTGTTGCTCAACAATTGGGAATTGCTGTTTCAACTCTCATCATTCTAAAGATCAAATTGAACATGACATGATTAATGAAAGCTTGTTTAATGTAACTCCTCCGAAATGAGCAAATGCAGATTGAATTAGCTAAGTTACAGCTAGCCCCTGCAGGAGGCTCGTGCTAAGGAGGCTGAATTTCAGACAAAAAGCTCGTATTCAAGACGCTGAGTTTCATGCAAATGCTAAGGAGGCTAGAGTTTCAGGCTCGTGCTAAGGGAGGGCTGAGTTTCATGCGCACAGAAGTTGAACTTGCTAGGATTCAGAAAGCAAGACCATGAGTATCGCATGAAACAAGGTGGAACCGGATCATCTAGCTCTGATGATTTTGATGTGGCTAAAAATGTTAGGAAGTTATCCCCTCCTTCCCAATGAATCTGATTGCTAACAAAGTATTTTCAGTTGTTTGAGAGGGTAGCTACAGGTTTTAATTGGCCCAAGGAGGTACTGGCCAGTACTCCTTCAAACTGTTCTCACCCGGTAAAGTTCAAGTAACTTATGCATCTTTGCCTCAGGATCAATCTGATAATTATGGGGATGTAGTTAAGAGCTTGATTATTAAGGCCTATGAGCTTCTTCCTGAAGTTTATAGAGTAAAATTCTAGGACAACATTATAAGCAAGATAAGCAATCCCATGTTCAGTATGCAAAAATCAAAGAAGATCTGTTAGAGCAGTGATTAAATTCTAAGAATGTGGATTCTGATTTTGGTAAATTTAAGCAGATGATTTTTGCTGGAGGACTTCCAAGAGGTGTATTTATAAAGATGTAAGCCTATATCTTGATGAGAAAGAATAGATAATTTGTCTGATGCTGCAGTTTTAGCTGATGAATATGTTCTCACTCACAAGAGATATTCTAAAGAAAAAGGGAAAAGCTGAGTGTAAGTACGTTGCCTCTACTCAGAGTACAGGTAATAGGAAAGAGAATAAAGATGATGTTTCTCAGGAAGTAAATACCAGCTTCACCTCTAGATTTCTCAGAAAAGTATATGTACTTATTGTAGTAAGCTTGGTCATACTACGGAGAGAATGTTTGATATATGGAGACAGCGTGATGTGAAGAAATGGAGGTCTTTAAATATTCAGTCCAATTGGTCTAGTGTCCACTCTTGAGAGTTCCCAGAATTCTTTAACTGAGTTAACTGAACCTGCTTTGAGGGGTAACTTAAATTCTCATGATGCAGGAGCTCCTCTTTTGAGCAGTAACGTATGGGTGACACTATCAAGAGTTCATGTGCTAATTTCCTGTCTGATGGTTTTGTCTAGTCCTCTGGACAGTAATTGACAGGAAATCAGTTAAAATATATCGTGATACAGGTGCTTGCCAACTCTTTTATAAAGCTGACCAGTGTTCTAAGCTCTCTAATGTTAATTCTCTCTGATGAAACTGTAATCTTACAAGGTGTAGGGAATAATTACTTCTCTGTCCCTCTTGTGCAGAGTGAATTTAGAGTCTGGGTTTTGTTAATGCGCTCCGTTATGGTTTAAGGTTGGTTGAGACACTCCCAATGTCAGGTGTAACTTTCTTACTTGGAAATGATATTGGTGGAAGTCAGAGTGTGTGTCCAGCTCCTCAGTTGTCTAGGTGAGCCAGTGGCTGCGTCCCAGGATTGTGATGTCCCTGATGTGTTCCCCTTCTGCATGTGCTGGCTCACTAGGGCCCTAAGTCTAAAGTTACTGGTGATTTAGAGGATAATGATGATGATGATGTTATCCTAGCTGACACTTTTCTTTGGGCTAATTTGGACCACTCACCAGATAAGGCAGTACCCACGCATGAGTGTTGATAATTTGTCACATCCTGTCAAGAGTTGGTTGAGTTTGCGGAGGTTGCTAACCCTGAGTTGAAAGGTCTAGCTAACTCTGCTTACAGTGAAGAAGAGCTCAGCTGGTGCTTCTACTTGTTATTATATAAAGTCAGGAGTACTTATGAGGAAGTGGAGACCCCCAACAGCATCAGGCCGACTGTGAATGGGAGGTTGTACATCAAGTTGTCACATCCCTCGTGTTTGTAGGCAGGATATCATTAGAGTGGCAATCATGATTCCAGTTTGGCAGGACACCTTGGAGTGAGGAAGACTGTGGCACGCATTTTGAAACACTTCTATTGGCCAGGTATCTTCAGGGATGTTTCCTGGTATTGTAAGTCTTGTCAGCATCTGTCAAGTTGTGGGGAAGTATAATCAGACTGAAAAGAGTTGCACCTCTAGTTCCCATTCTGCCTTTTCAGGCGTCTTTCACCCGCTTGTTGGTGGATATTGTGGGCCCTCTTCCTAAGACTTCTTCAGGATTTTCTTATGTGTTGGACCCTGATTGATATGGCTACTCGTTATCCTGAAGCCATTCCACTTAGAAATATCTCAGCCAAAAGAACGTGGTTAAGGAAATGCTCAGGGTTCTCCTTTCACAAAGTTTGGTCTGCCCAAAGGAGGTACAGTCAGACCGGGGAAGTAATTTCATGTCGAATGTTTTCAAGCAGTCTCTAAAAGAGTTGGGCATCACCTCAGATCACGTCTTCAGCTTACCATCCCAGACCCAAGGAGCGTTGGAGAGATATCATCAAACACTCAAATCGATGCTCAAGAAATACTGTTTGGAACATCAGAAAGACTGGGATAAAGGTCTTCCATTCTGTTGTGTTTTTGCCACAAGAGAATCTCCAAATGAATCACTGGGCTTCTCACCTTTTGGAACTACTGTTTGGCCATGAAGTAAGAGGACCCCTTGGCTTAGCCTCAAGGAATGGCTGGCTGTCGGAGGAAGATGACGTCCAACCTGCTGGAGTATGTGATGAAGTTCAAAGAACGGCTGTCCACTGCTTTACAACTGGTGCGAGAGGAATTTAGGGAGCTGCTCAGGAGAAGAAGTGAAGACTTGGTATGATAAGAAGTCCAGGTTACGCCCACTTTTAGCCAGGAGATCAGGTTTTGATTCTGCTACCAGTGCATGGGCAACCTCTTTCCAAGCCAAGCTTTAGTGGTCCTTATTTCGTGGAGAAGAAACTCAGTGATGTCAACTATTGTAACATCGCCACACCAGATCGTAGAAAGAACAAGCAACTATGTCACATCAACATGCTAAAGTTATATCACAGGCGGGACGAAAATAATCCAGTCTGCACTATAGCCTGTTCCACCCGAGTCTGCAAGTGAAGCTCTCCACAACATGCAGTATGAGCCTGAGTGATAGTTTGGGGAAGAATCCTGATATCATGAATGATCTCCAGACTAAGCTTTCTCATCTACCTCCCAAGGAAAGGCAGGAGTTTTAGGCATTACTGCAGGAGTACCTGCAAGTGTTCCGTGCCACTCCAGGAAGAACCACTGTGTTGGATGCATGATGTCGATGTTGTAGACGCAAAGCCAATTAAACTGCCTCCTTACCGTGTGAACCCAGTGAAAGTTCCTCTTATCCAGCAGGAGCTGGCTACCTGTTGGACCACAAGATGATTGAGCCCTGTCAAGAGCGAGTGGAGTTCTCCTGTCACTCTAGTCCCTAAGCCAGGTGGGTTACAGCATTTTGCATTGACTACAGACGTGTTAATCAGATAACCAAAACAGACACTTACCCTCTCCCTCGTGTGGAAGATTGCATAGACAAGATCGGAAAGGCTAGGTATACATAAGTAAGTTTGATTTGTTAAAGGGATACTGGCAAGTACCTATGACTGAACGTAAGCTAGGGAGATCTCTATGTTTTTGTAACATTAGGAAAAGAGACTTTTGCAGGTTCTGTAATGCCATATAGAGATTGTTTTAGAGTAATAAGAAATTTCCTTTGTAAATTTCTTTTTTCTTTGTGGAGAGGTGTTACATAGCCTATGATTTCATCATCCTTTGTGTAATTTTAACGCACAGTATGCTGCATGTTTGATCACGAGCGTGTTCTGCCTCCTGGTCCCCCCTTCTACCGTTATAGTAGAGTAAGTCGTCCTTTCTGTTGTTCAGAGCGGGATTGTCAGCTCTTTGTCCCCATGGCTTCATTTGTCGCGTCCTTCTTACAAGTTGTATCAGGCTCTGCTGGCCCCTATATAATGAAACTCAGTTTCTGCATCATTGCCACTTAAGATCTACTCCTCATTTTGTTCACATCTCTGTCCTCCCTGTACAGTTATTCTTGTGAGTGCTCAGAAGTCTCCAACCATCTAGCAGCTGTGTAATTTGAGTATAAGTGTTATTGCATTTTTTCCTTGTACTGTATAGCATATAGGTGTTGATTTGTAAGGCCTAGTAGAAATTTTTTTTGTAATTTTATGTGGGATTCATTTTGCTTCAGTTTCAGTTTTAAAATTATTTTGAACATCTGTAATAATTTATCTTGCATTAACTGAGCATTACCCAGTGTATTTTCATTTTATCAGGGCTGACTTAGATAAATTTACTCTCATGCTAGTTTCGTGTTAATAGCAGGCTATTGCAGTTAACCATATATTTAACCTGTTTTTGCCATTACATTATCCTTATGAGTCCTGAATGTTTTGTTGTTAGTTTGAGTATTAAACTTTAACCTGTAATTTTACCAAAGTCTTTTGTTTTGAACCTGGAAACTATACGGGACAGTAGTGATTTTTAGTTATTCTCACTTAAAGTGTACATTATCTCTTTCTCTGTTCCGTAACATAAATTTGGCGACCTCTTATCAGGATATTCAGGATATTATCATAAGGATATTGTTTGATATTTTGTGAGCTGTGATTTATTCATGATGTCTACTATTTTCCTACACTTGATGAAGCCAAAGATTTTTTTTGCTCAAATGTGCAAACAGTGTGTGATACTTAGAAAACAGAACAAAGAATGAACTTAAGCTTGTTGCTCAACACCATTGGGAATTGCTGTTCACTCTCATCATTTCTAAAAGATCAAATTGTTGACATGATTATCGTGAAAGCTTGTTTAATGTAACTCCTCGAAATGAGCAAATGCAGATTGAATTAGCTAAGTTACACAGCTAGCCCTGCAGGGAAGGCTCCAGTGCTAAGGAGGCTGAATTTCAAGACAAAAGCTCAGCCGTATTCAAGACTTGCTTTGAGTTTCAGGCAAATGCTAAGGAGGCTGAGTTTCAGGCTCGTGCTAAGGAGGCTGAGTTTGCAAGTGCACAAGTTGAACTTGCTAGGGATTCAGGCAGACCATGAGTATCGCATGAAACAAGGTGGAACCGGATCATCTAGCTCTGATGATTTTGATGTGGCTAAAAAATGTTAAAGTTGCTCCCTCCTTTTAATGAATCTGATTTAACAAAGTATTTTCAGTTGTTTGAGAGGAGTAGGCTACAGGTTTTAATTGGCCCAAGGAGTACTGGCCAGTACTCCTTCCAAACTGTTCTCACCGGTAAAGTTTCAGAAGTAACTTATGCATCTTTTGCCTCAGGATCAATCTGATAAATTATGATGTAGTTAAGAGCTTGATTATTAAGGCCTATGAGCTTGTTCCTGAAGTTTATAGAGTAAAATTTAGGACAACATATAAGCAAGATAAGCAATCCCATGTTGAGTATGCAAAAATCAAAGAAGATCTGTTAGAGCAGTGATTAAATTCTAAGAATGTGGATTCTGATTTTGGTAAATTTAAGCAGATGATTTTGCTGCAGGACTTCAAGAGGTGTATTTATAAAGATGTATGCCTATATCTTGATGAGAAAAGAATAGATAATTTGTCTGATGCTGCAGTTTTAGCTGATATGTTCTCACTCACAAGAGATATTCTAAAGAAAAAGGGAAAGCTGAGAGTAAGTACGTTGCCTCTACTCAGAGTACAGGTAACAGGAAAGAGAATAAAGATGATGTTTCTCAGGAAGTAAATACCAGCTTCACCTCTAGATTTCAGAAAAGTAAATGTACTTATTGTAGTAAGCTTGGTCATACTACGGAGAAATGTTTCAGGAGACAGCGTGATGTGAAGAAAATGGAGTCTTTAAATATTCAGTCAATTGGTCTAGTGTCCACTCTTGAGAGTTCCCAGAATTCTTTAACTGAGTTAACTGAACCTGCTTTGAGGGGTAACTTAAATTCTCATGATGGAGCTCCTCTTTTGAGCAGTAACGTGGGTGACACTCTCAAGAGTTCATGTGCTAATTTCCTGTCTGATGGTTTTGTCAGTCCTCTGGACAGTAATGACAGGAAATCAGTTAAAATATATCGTGATACAGGTGCTTGCCAATCCCTTATGCTGACCAGTGTTCTAAGCTCTAATGTTAATTCCTCTGATGAAACTGTAATCTTACAAGGTGTAGGGAATAATTACTTCTCTGTCCCTCTGTGCAGAGTGAATTTAGAGTCTGGTTTTGTTAATGGGTCCGTTATGGTTGGGTTGGTTGAGACACTCCCAATGTCAGGTGTAACTTTCTTACTTGGAAATGATATTGGTGGAAGTCAAGTGTGTCCAGCTCCTCAGTTGTCTAGTGAGCCAGTGGCTGCGTCCCAGGATTGTGATGTCCCTGATGTGTTCCCTGCATGTGCTGTCACTAGGGCTAAGTCTAAAGTTACTGGTGATTTAGAGGATAATGATGATGATGATGTTATCCTAGCTGACACTTTTCTTGCTAATTTGGACCACTCACCAGATAAGGCAGTACCGCATAGTGTTGATAATTTGTCTCGTCAAGAGTTGGTTGAGTTGCAGGTTGCTAACCCTGAGTTGAAAGGTCTAGCTAACTCTGCTTACAGTGAAGAAGAGTCAGCCGGTGCTTCTACTTGTTATTATATAAAGTCAGGAGTACTTATGAGGAAGTGGAGACCCCCAACAGCATCAGCCGACTGTGAATGGGAGGTTGTACATCAAGTTGTCATCCCTCGTGTTTGTAGGCAGGATATCATTAGAGTGGCTCATGATTCCAGTTTGGCAGGACACCTTGGAGTGAGGAAGACTGTGGCACGCATTTTGAAACACTTCTATTGGCCAGGTATCTTCAGGGATGTTTCCTGGTATTGTAAGTCTTGTCACATCTGTCAAGTTGTGGGAAGTATAATCAGACTGAAAAGGTTGCACCTCTAGTTCCCATTCCGCCTTTTCAGGCGTCTTTCACCCGTTTGTTGGTGGATATTGTGGGCCCTCTTCCTAAGACTTCTTCAGGATTTTCTTATGTGTTGACCCTGATTGATATGGCTACTCGTTATCCTGAAGCCATTCCACTTAGAAATATCTCAGCAAAGAACGTGGTTAAGGAAATGCTAGGGTTCTTCACAAAGTTTGGTCTGCCCAAGGAGGTACAGTCAGACCGGGGAAGTAATTTCATGTCGAATGTTTTCAAGCAGTCTCTAAAAGAGTTGGGCATCACCCAGATCACGTCCTCAAATTACCATCCCCAGACCCAAGGAGCGTTGGAGAGATATCATCAAACACTCAAATCGATGCTCAAGAAATACTGTTTCGAACATCAGAAAGACTGGGATAAAGGTCTTCCATTCGTTGTGTTTGCCACAAGAGAATCTCCAAATGAATCACTGGGCTTCTCACCTTTTGAACTGCTGTTTGGCCATGAAGTAAGAGGACCCCTTAAGCTACTCAAGGAATGCTGGCTGTCGGAGGAAGATGACGTCAACCTGCTGGAGTATGTGATGAAGTTCAAAGAACGGCTGTCCACTGCTTTACAACTGGTGCGAGAGAATTTAGGAGCTGCTCAGGAGAAGATGAAGACTTGGTATGATAAGAAGTCCAGGTTACGCCACTTTCAGCCAGGAGATCAGGTTTTGATTCTGCTACCAGTGCATGGGCAACCTCTTCAAGCCAAGCTTAGTGGTCCTTATTTCGTGGAGAAGAAACTCAGTGATGTCAACTATGTCATCGCCACACCAGATCGTAGAAAGAACAAGCAACTATGTCACATCAACATGCTAAAGTTATATCACAGGCGGGACGAAAATAATCCAGTCTGCACTGTAGCTGTTCCACCCGAGTCTGCAAGTGAAGCTCTCCCATGCAGTATGAGCCTGAGTGATAGTTTGGGGAAGAATCCTGATATCATGAATGATCTCCAGACTAAGCTTTCTCATCTACCTCCCAAGGAAAGGCAGGAGTTTTCGGCATTACTGCAGGAGTACCTGCAAGTGTTCCGTGCCACTCCAGGAAGAACCACTGTGTTGATGCATGATGTCGATGTTGGAGACGCAAAGCCAATTAAACTGCCTCCTTACCGTGTGAACCCAGTGAAAGTTCCTCTTATCCAGCAGGAGCTTGGCTACCTGTTGGACCACAAGATGATTGAGCCCTGTCAGAAGCGAGTGGAGTTCTCCTGTCACTCTAGTCCCTAAGCCAGGTGGGTTACAGCGGCTTTGCATTGACTACAGACGTGTTAATCAGATAACCAAAACAGACACTTACCCTCTCCCTCGTGTGGAAGATTGCATAGACAAGATCGGAAAGGCTAGGTACATAAGTAAGTTTGATTTGTTAAAGGGATACTGGCAAGTACCTATGACTGAACGTGCTAGGGAGATCTCATGTTTTGTAACATTAGGAAAGACTTTTGCATGTTCTGTAATGCCATATACAGATTGTTTTAGAGTAATAAGAAATTTCCTTTGTAAATTTCTTTTTTCTTTGTGGGGAGGTGTTACATAGCCTATGATTTCATCATCCTTTGTGTAATTTTAATGCACAGTATGCTGCATGTTTGATCACGAGCGTGTTCTGCCTCAGTCCCCCCCTTCTACCGTTATAGTAGAGTAAGTCGTCCTTTCTGTTGTTCAGAGCGGGATTGTCAGCTCTTTGTCCCCATGGCTTCATTTGCGCGTCCTTCTTACAAGTTGTATCAAGCTCTGCTGGCCCCTATATAATGAACTCAGTTTCTGCATCATTGCCACTTAGATCTACTCCTCATTTTGTTCACATCTCTGTCCTCCCCTGTACAGTTATTCTTGTGAGTGCTCAGGAAGTCTCCAACCATCTAGCAGCTGTGTAATTTGAGTATAAGTGTTATTGCATTTTTTCCTTGTACTGTATAGCATAAGGTGTTGATTTGTAGGCCTAGTGAGATTTTTTTTGTAATTTATGTGGGATTCATTTTGTCAGCCAGTTTTAATATTATTTTGCATCTGTAATAATTTTTCTTGCATTAACTGAGCATTACCCAGTGTATTTTCATTTTATCAGGGCTGACTTAGATAAATTTACTCATGCTAATTTCGTGTTAATAGAGGCTATTGCAGTTAACCATATATTTAACCTGTTTTTGCCATTACATTATCCTTATGAGTCCTGAATGTTTTGTTGTTAGTTTGAGTATTAAACTTTAACCTGTAATTTTACCAAAGTCTTTTGTTTTGAACCTGGAACTATACGGGACAGTAGTGATTTTTAGTATTCTCACTTAAAGTGTACATTATCTTTCTCTGTTCCGTAACATAAATTTGGCGACCTCTTATCAGGATATTCAGGATATTATCATAAGGATATTGTTTGATATTTTGTGACTGTGATTTATTCATGATGTCTACTATTTCTACACTTGATGAAGCCAAAGATTTTTTGTCAAATGTGCAAACAGTGTGTGATGTAGAAAACAGAACAAAGAATGAACTTAAGCTTGTTGCTCAACAATTGGGAATTGCTGTTCACTCTCATCATTCTAAAGATCAAATTGTTGACATGATTAATGAAAGCTTGTTTAATGTAACTCCTCGAAATGAGCAAATGCAGATTGAATTAGCTAAGTTACAGCTAGCCCTGCAGGAGGCTCGTGCTAAGGAGGCTGAATTTCAGACAAAAGCTCGTATTCAAGACGCTGAGTTTCAGGCAAATGCTAAGGAGGCTGAGTTTCAGGCTCGTGCTAAGGAGGCTGAGTTTCAGGCACAAGTTGAACTTGCTAGGATTCAGGCAGACCATGAGTATCGCATGAAACAAGGTGGAACCGGATCATCTAGCTCTGATGATTTTGATGTGGCTAAAAATGTTAAAGTTGTCCCTCCTTTTAATGAATCTGATTTAACAAAGTATTTTCAGTTGTTTGAGAGGGTAGCTACAGGTTTTAATTGGCCCAAGGAGTACTGGCCAGTACTCCTTCAAACTGTTCTCACCGGTAAAGTTCAAGTAACTTATGCATCTTTGCCTCAGGATCAATCTGATAATTATGATGTAGTTAAGAGCTTGATTATTAAGGCCTATGAGCTTGTTCCTGAAGTTTATAGAGTAAAATTTAGGACAACATATAAGCAAGATAAGCAATCCCATGTTGAGTATGCAAAAATCAAAGAAGATCTGTTAGAGCAGTGATTAAATTCTAAGAATGTGGATTCTGATTTTGGTAAATTTAAGCAGATGATTTTGCTGCAGGACTTCAAGAGGTGTATTTATAAAGATGTATGCCTATATCTTGATGAGAAAAGAATAGATAATTTGTCTGATGCTGCAGTTTTAGCTGATATGTTCTCACTCACAAGAGATATTCTAAAGAAAAAGGGAAAGCTGAGAGTAAGTACGTTGCCTCTACTCAGAGTACAGGTAACAGGAAAGAGAATAAAGATGATGTTTCTCAGGAAGTAAATACCAGCTTCACCTCTAGATTTCAGAAAAGTAAATGTACTTATTGTAGTAAGCTTGGTCATACTACGGAGAAATGTTTCAGGAGACAGCGTGATGTGAAGAAAATGGAGTCTTTAAATATTCAGTCAATTGGTCTAGTGTCCACTCTTGAGAGTTCCCAGAATTCTTTAACTGAGTTAACTGAACCTGCTTTGAGGGGTAACTTAAATTCTCATGATGGAGCTCCTCTTTTGAGCAGTAACGTGGGTGACACTCTCAAGAGTTCATGTGCTAATTTCCTGTCTGATGGTTTTGTCAGTCCTCTGGACAGTAATGACAGGAAATCAGTTAAAATATATCGTGATACAGGTGCTTGCCAATCCCTTATGCTGACCAGTGTTCTAAGCTCTAATGTTAATTCCTCTGATGAAACTGTAATCTTACAAGGTGTAGGGAATAATTACTTCTCTGTCCCTCTGTGCAGAGTGAATTTAGAGTCTGGTTTTGTTAATGGGTCCGTTATGGTTGGGTTGGTTGAGACACTCCCAATGTCAGGTGTAACTTTCTTACTTGGAAATGATATTGGTGGAAGTCAAGTGTGTCCAGCTCCTCAGTTGTCTAGTGAGCCAGTGGCTGCGTCCCAGGATTGTGATGTCCCTGATGTGTTCCCTGCATGTGCTGTCACTAGGGCTAAGTCTAAAGTTACTGGTGATTTAGAGGATAATGATGATGATGATGTTATCCTAGCTGACACTTTTCTTGCTAATTTGGACCACTCACCAGATAAGGCAGTACCGCATAGTGTTGATAATTTGTCTCGTCAAGAGTTGGTTGAGTTGCAGGTTGCTAACCCTGAGTTGAAAGGTCTAGCTAACTCTGCTTACAGTGAAGAAGAGTCAGCCGGTGCTTCTACTTGTTATTATATAAAGTCAGGAGTACTTATGAGGAAGTGGAGACCCCCAACAGCATCAGCCGACTGTGAATGGGAGGTTGTACATCAAGTTGTCATCCCTCGTGTTTGTAGGCAGGATATCATTAGAGTGGCTCATGATTCCAGTTTGGCAGGACACCTTGGAGTGAGGAAGACTGTGGCACGCATTTTGAAACACTTCTATTGGCCAGGTATCTTCAGGGATGTTTCCTGGTATTGTAAGTCTTGTCACATCTGTCAAGTTGTGGGGAAGTATAATCAGACTGAAAAGGTTGCACCTCTAGTTCCCATTCCGCCTTTTCAGGCGTCTTTCACCCGTTTGTTGGTGGATATTGTGGGCCCTCTTCCTAAGACTTCTTCAGGATTTTCTTATGTGTTGACCCTGATTGATATGGCTACTCGTTATCCTGAAGCCATTCCAGTTAGAAATATCTCAGCAAAGAACGTGGTTAAGGAAATGCTAGGGTTCTTCACAAAGTTTGGTCTGCCCAAGGAGGTACAGTCAGACCGGGGAAGTAATTTCATGTCGAATGTTTTCAAGCAGTCTCTAAAAGAGTTGGGCATCACCCAGATCACGTCCTCAAATTACCATCCCCAGACCCAAGGAGCGTTGGAGAGATATCATCAAACACTCAAATCGATGCTCAAGAAATACTGTTTCGAACATCAGAAAGACTGGGATAAAGGTCTTCCATTCGTTGTGTTTGCCACAAGAGAATCTCCAAATGAATCACTGGGCTTCTCACCTTTTGAACTGCTGTTTGGCCATGAAGTAAGAGGACCCCTTAAGCTACTCAAGGAATGCTGGCTGTCGGAGGAAGATGACGTCAACCTGCTGGAGTATGTGATGAAGTTCAAAGAACGGCTGTCCACTGCTTTACAACTGGTGCGAGAGAATTTAGGAGCTGCTCAGGAGAAGATGAAGACTTGGTATGATAAGAAGTCCAGGTTACGCCACTTTCAGCCAGGAGATCAGGTTTTGATTCTGCTACCAGTGCATGGGCAACCTCTTCAAGCCAAGCTTAGTGGTCCTTATTTCGTGGAGAAGAAACTCAGTGATGTCAACTATGTCATCGCCACACCAGATCGTAGAAAGAACAAGCAACTATGTCACATCAACATGCTAAAGTTATATCACAGGCGGGACGAAAATAATCCAGTCTGCACTGTAGCTGTTCCACCCGAGTCTGCAAGTGAAGCTCTCCCATGCAGTATGAGCCTGAGTGATAGTTTGGGGAAGAATCCTGATATCATGAATGATCTCCAGACTAAGCTTTCTCATCTACCTCCCAAGGAAAGGCAGGAGTTTTCGGCATTACTGCAGGAGTACCCGCAAGTGTTCCGTGCCACTCCAGGAAGAACCACTGTGTTGATGCATGATGTCGATGTTGGAGACGCAAAGCCAATTAAACTGCCTCCTTACCGTGTGAACCCAGTGAAAGTTCCTCTTATCCAGCAGGAGCTTGGCTACCTGTTGGACCACAAGATGATTGAGCCCTGTCAGAGCGAGTGGAGTTCTCCTGTCACTCTAGTCCCTAAGCCAGGTGGGTTACAGCGGCTTTGCATTGACTACAGACGTGTTAATCAGATAACCAAAACAGACACTTACCCTCTCCCTCGTGTGGAAGATTGCATAGACAAGATCGGAAAGCCTAGGTACATAAGTAAGTTTGATTTGTTAAAGGGATACTGGCAAGTACCTATGACTGAACGTGCTAGGGAGATCTCATGTTTTGTAACATTAGGAAAGACTTTTGCATGTTCTGTAATGCCATATACAGATTGTTTTAGAGTAATAAGAAATTTCCTTTGTAAATTTCTTTTTCTTTGTGGGGAGGTGTTACATAGCCTATGATTTCATCATCCTTTGTGTAATTTTAATGCACAGTATGCTGCATGTTTGATCACGAGCGTGTTCTGCCTCAGTCCCCCCCTTCTACCGTTATAGTAGAGTAAGTCGTCCTTTCTGTTGTTCAGAGCGGGATTGTCAGCTCTTTGTCCCCATGGCTTCATTTGCGCGTCCTTCTTACAAGTTGTATCAAGCTCTGCTGGCCCCTATATAATGAACTCAGTTTCTGCATCATTGCCACTTAGATCTACTCCTCATTTTGTTCACATCTCTGTCCTCCCCTGTACAGTTATTCTTGTGAGTGCTCAGGAAGTCTCCAACCATCTAGCAGCTGTGTAATTTGAGTATAAGTGTTATTGCATTTTTTCCTTGTACTGTATAGCATAAGGTGTTGATTTGTAGGCCTAGTGAAATTTTTTTTGTAATTTATGTGGGATTCATTTTGTCAGCCAGTTTTAAAATTATTTTGCATCTGTAATAATTTATCTTGCATTAACTGAGCATTACCCAGTGTATTTTCATTTTATCAGGGCTGACTTAGATAAATTTACTCATGCTAGTTTC
>NW_027644989.1:0-4995 GCF_032717465.1 Coenobita brevimanus | reverse complement strand
GTGTTAATAGAGGCTATTGCAGTTAACCATATATTTAACCTGTTTTTGCCATTACATTATCCTTATGAGTCCTGAATGTTTTGTTGTTAGTTTGAGTATTAAACTTTAACCTGTAATTTTACCAAAGTCTTTTGTTTTGAACCTGGAACTATACGGGACAGTAGTGATTTTTAGTATTCTCACTTAAAGTGTACATTATCTTTCTCTGTTCCGTAACATAAATTTGGCGACCTCTTATCAGGATATTCAGGATATTATCATAAGGATATTGTTTGATATTTTGTGACTGTGATTTATTCATGATGTCTACTATTTCTACACTTGATGAAGCCAAAGATTTTTTGTCAAATGTGCAAACAGTGTGTGATGTAGAAAACAGAACAAAGAATGAACTTAAGCTTGTTGCTCAACAATTGGGAATTGCTGTTCACTCTCATCATTCTAAAGATCAAATTGTTGACATGATTAATGAAAGCTTGTTTAATGTAACTCCTCGAAATGAGCAAATGCAGATTGAATTAGCTAAGTTACAGCTAGCCCTGCAGGAGGCTCGTGCTAAGGAGGCTGAATTTCAGACAAAAGCTCGTATTCAAGACGCTGAGTTTCAGGCAAATGCTAAGGAGGCTGAGTTTCAGGCTCGTGCTAAGGAGGCTGAGTTTCAGGCACAAGTTGAACTTGCTAGGATTCAGGCAGACCATGAGTATCGCATGAAACAAGGTGGAACCGGATCATCTAGCTCTGATGATTTTGATGTGGCTAAAAATGTTAAAGTTGTCCCTCCTTTTAATGAATCTGATTTAACAAAGTATTTTCAGTTGTTTGAGAGGGTAGCTACAGGTTTTAATTGGCCCAAGGAGTACTGGCCAGTACTCCTTCAAACTGTTCTCACCGGTAAAGTTCAAGTAACTTATGCATCTTTGCCTCAGGATCAATCTGATAATTATGATGTAGTTAAGAGCTTGATTATTAAGGCCTATGAGCTTGTTCCTGAAGTTTATAGAGTAAAATTTAGGACAACATATAAGCAAGATAAGCAATCCCATGTTGAGTATGCAAAAATCAAAGAAGATCTGTTAGAGCAGTGATTAAATTCTAAGAATGTGGATTCTGATTTTGGTAAATTTAAGCAGATGATTTTGCTGCAGGACTTCAAGAGGTGTATTTATAAAGATGTATGCCTATATCTTGATGAGAAAAGAATAGATAATTTGTCTGATGCTGCAGTTTTAGCTGATATGTTCTCACTCACAAGAGATATTCTAAAGAAAAAGGGAAAGCTGAGAGTAAGTACGTTGCCTCTACTCAGAGTACAGGTAACAGGAAAGAGAATAAAGATGATGTTTCTCAGGAAGTAAATACCAGCTTCACCTCTAGATTTCAGAAAAGTAAATGTACTTATTGTAGTAAGCTTGGTCATACTACGGAGAAATGTTTCAGGAGACAGCGTGATGTGAAGAAAATGGAGTCTTTAAATATTCAGTCAATTGGTCTAGTGTCCACTCTTGAGAGTTCCCAGAATTCTTTAACTGAGTTAACTGAACCTGCTTTGAGGGGTAACTTAAATTCTCATGATGGAGCTCCTCTTTTGAGCAGTAACGTGGGTGACACTCTCAAGAGTTCATGTGCTAATTTCCTGTCTGATGGTTTTGTCAGTCCTCTGGACAGTAATGACAGGAAATCAGTTAAAATATATCGTGATACAGGTGCTTGCCAATCCCTTATGCTGACCAGTGTTCTAAGCTCTAATGTTAATTCCTCTGATGAAACTGTAATCTTACAAGGTGTAGGGAATAATTACTTCTCTGTCCCTCTGTGCAGAGTGAATTTAGAGTCTGGTTTTGTTAATGGGTCCGTTATGGTTGGGTTGGTTGAGACACTCCCAATGTCAGGTGTAACTTTCTTACTTGGAAATGATATTGGTGGAAGTCAAGTGTGTCCAGCTCCTCAGTTGTCTAGTGAGCCAGTGGCTGCGTCCCAGGATTGTGATGTCCCTGATGTGTTCCCTGCATGTGCTGTCACTAGGGCTAAGTCTAAAGTTACTGGTGATTTAGAGGATAATGATGATGATGATGTTATCCTAGCTGACACTTTTCTTGCTAATTTGGACCACTCACCAGATAAGGCAGTACCGCATGGTGTTGATAATTTGTCTCGTCAAGAGTTGGTTGAGTTGCAGGTTGCTAACCCTGAGTTGAAAGGTCTAGCTAACTCTGCTTACAGTGAAGAAGAGTCAGCCGGTGCTTCTACTTGTTATTATATAAAGTCAGGAGTACTTATGAGGAAGTGGAGACCCCCAACAGCATCAGCCAACTGTGAATGGGAGGTTGTACATCAAGTTGTCATCCCTCGTGTTTGTAGGCAGGATATCATTAGAGTGGCTCATGATTCCAGTTTGGCAGGACACCTTGGAGTGAGGAAGACTGTGGCACGCATTTTGAAACACTTCTATTGGCCAGGTATCTTCAGGGATGTTTCCTGGTATTGTAAGTCTTGTCACATCTGTCAAGTTGTGGGGAAGTATAATCAGACTGAAAAGGTTGCACCTCTAGTTCCCATTCCGCCTTTTCAGGCGTCTTTCACCCGTTTGTTGGTGGATATTGTGGGCCCTCTTCCTAAGACTTCTTCAGGATTTTCTTATGTGTTGACCCTGATTGATATGGCTACTCGTTATCCTGAAGCCATTCCACTTAGAAATATCTCAGCAAAGAACGTGGTTAAGGAAATGCTAGGGTTCTTCACAAAGTTTGGTCTGCCCAAGGAGGTACAGTCAGACCGGGGAAGTAATTTCATGTCGAATGTTTTCAAGCAGTCTCTAAAAGAGTTGGGCATCACCCAGATCACGTCTTCAAATTACCATCCCCAGACCCAAGGAGCGTTGGAGAGATATCATCAAACACTCAAATCGATGCTCAAGAAATACTGTTTCGAACATCAGAAAGACTGGGATAAAGGTCTTCCATTCGTTGTGTTTGCCACAAGAGAATCTCCAAATGAATCACTGGGCTTCTCACCTTTTGAACTGCTGTTTGGCCATGAAGTAAGAGGACCCCTTAAGCTACTCAAGGAATGCTGGCTGTCGGAGGAAGATGACGTCAACCTGCTGGAGTATGTGATGAAGTTCAAAGAACGGCTGTCCACTGCTTTACAACTGGTGCGAGAGAATTTAGGAGCTGCTCAGGAGAAGATGAAGACTTGGTATGATAAGAAGTCCAGGTTACGCCACTTTCAGCCAGGAGATCAGGTTTTGATTCTGCTACCAGTGCATGGGCAACCTCTTCAAGCCAAGCTTAGTGGTCCTTATTTCGTGGAGAAGAAACTCAGTGATGTCAACTATGTCATCGCCACACCAGATCGTAGAAAGAACAAGCAACTATGTCACATCAACATGCTAAAGTTATATCACAGGCGGGACGAAAATAATCCAGTCTGCACTGTAGCTGTTCCACCCGAGTCTGCAAGTGAAGCTCTCCCATGCAGTATGAGCCTGAGTGATAGTTTGGGGAAGAATCCTGATATCATGAATGATCTCCAGACTAAGCTTTCTCATCTACCTCCCAAGGAAAGGCAGGAGTTTTCGGCATTACTGCAGGAGTACCCGCAAGTGTTCCGTGCCACTCCAGGAAGAACCACTGTGTTGATGCATGATGTCGATGTTGGAGACGCAAAGCCAATTAAACTGCCTCCTTACCGTGTGAACCCAGTGAAAGTTCCTCTTATCCAGCAGGAGCTTGGCTACCTGTTGGACCACAAGATGATTGAGCCCTGTCAGAGCGAGTGGAGTTCTCCTGTCACTCTAGTCCCTAAGCCAGGTGGGTTACAGCGGCTTTGCATTGACTACAGACGTGTTAATCAGATAACCAAAACAGACACTTACCCTCTCCCTCGTGTGGAAGATTGCATAGACAAGATCGGAAAGCCTAGGTACATAAGTAAGTTTGATTTGTTAAAGGGATACTGGCAAGTACCTATGACTGAACGTGCTAGGGAGATCTCATGTTTTGTAACATTAGGAAAGACTTTTGCATGTTCTGTAATGCCATATACAGATTGTTTTAGAGTAATAAGAAATTTCCTTTGTAAATTTCTTTTTTCTTTGTGGGGAGGTGTTACATAGCCTATGATTTCATCATCCTTTGTGTAATTTTAACGCACAGTATGCTGCATGTTTGATCACGAGCGTGTTCTGCCTCAGTCCCCCCCTTCTACCGTTATAGTAGAGTAAGTCGTCCTTTCTGTTGTTCAGAGCGGGATTGTCAGCTCTTTGTCCCCATGGCTTCATTTGCGCGTCCTTATTACAAGTTGTATCAAGCTCTGCTGGCCCCTATATAATGAACTCAGTTTCTGCATCATTGCCACTTAGATCTACTCCTCATTTTGTTCACATCTCTGTCCTCCCCTGTACAGTTATTCTTGTGAGTGCTCAGGAAGTCTCCAACCATCTAGCAGCTGTGTAATTTGAGTATAAGTGTTATTGCATTTTTTCCTTGTACTGTATAGCTTAAGGTGTTGATTTGTAGGCCTAGTGAAATTTTTTTTGTAATTTATGTGGGATTCATTTTGTCAGCCAGTTTTAAAATTATTTTGCATCTGTAATAATTTATCTTGCATTAACTGAGCATTACCCAGTGTATTTTCATTTTATCAGGGCTGACTTAGATAAATTTACTCATGCTAGTTTCGTGTTAATAGAGGCTATTGCAGTTAACCATATATTTAACCTGTTTTTGCCATTACATTATCCTTATGAATCCTGAATGTTTTGTTGTTAGTTTGAGTATTAAACTTTAACCTGTAATTTTACCTAACTCTTTTGTTTTGAACCTGGAACTTTACGGGACAGTAGTGATTTTTAGTATTCTCACTTAAAGTGTACATTATCTTTCTCTGTTCCGTAACATAAATTTGGCGACCTCTTATCAGGATATTCAGGATATTATCATAAGGATATTGTTTGATATTTTGTGACTGTGATTTATTCATGATGTCTGCTATTTC
>NW_027644988.1:0-47675 GCF_032717465.1 Coenobita brevimanus | reverse complement strand
CCACATCAGCGAGAAGGTACAGGTTTCAACATGTATACACTGCCTGCACACAAATATGAGAATAGCATTCACATACATAAATGAAGTCATGCTAAGAAGGATAATAACATCATTCATTAGACCAACCCTGGAATATTGCATCAGTAGTCTGGAGTCCTCTCATCTCAAAAAACACATAGACAAGATTGAAAAGAAAAAAGTTCAAGGGCCGGTACAAGATGGATACCAAGCCTAAGGGACCCTAAGCTACGAAGAAAGACTAAAATAAACTGAATCTACCAAGCACTACATGAGAGAAGGAAAAGAGGTGACATGATAATGCTATATAGAGAGTGCATATCAGGGAAGGAGAAGAAAATAGACATAAATGATTACTTAACATATGGAGAAGCATCAGCAAGAGGACACACTGCAAAAAACTGCATAAGAAGAGAGAGGTGATAAAGACATAAGGAAATTCAGTTTCCCAAACAGAGCAATTGATCAATGGAATGCACTACCGAATGAAATAGTGTGTGCCAAAACAGTTCACAAATTTAAGGATATGTACGATAAATATGGTTTAAGACACGGGACAGTGCGAGCTTGACTCATTTCTGTAAAGAATACAATTAGTAGTTAAGAATTAGGTACAGAACACACACACACACACACACACACACACACACACACACACACACACACACACACACACACACAAGGTTTGTGTTGTTTCACTATTGAATTACATTGCTTTTATATTACTCCTCCTCTACAGCTCATGAATCATTTACCGTAGTTTCCTCAAACTTGACTGAATGCCAAAAGGAGTATGTCATACATAAATATAAGATTTTTCAGTGGATTCAGTAATTACATTTAGCTACTTTGTCATTCCAGTTTAATTTGATAGAAAACATCCAGGCATTTAGCAGTGATTAACTACTGGGTGAACATTTGCCTCCACGTCTAACACTATACTTTTCGGGCATTTCCTGAGTATCCCCAATAAAATTATATGGTAGCCGTTTTTTCGCTAAAAATATTTTTCAGTAGTTGTACATAAGTTTCTTTTATAGCTTCTCCTCGAGGTTACTCACATCTATACAGCTGTTTTCAATTGAATCAAATGTCTTCATCATATTCTGGAAAGGCCGGGCCCAGTGACTTCCTATATTCTGGAAGTTTTCTCGATTACCTGATTAATAAGCCAAGAATATGAACTATTGGCGAGTAACCACTTTGAAATCTTGCCTGTTTTTTTTCTGGCTGGTTTTGTATCTAAGTTAATACAAAATCGATTTGTTAACTCTTAGTGAAGAGCTTGTACACAAGAGGAAGAAAACTAACTGGACTTGTAGTTTTTAGGTCTTTGATATTACCGATATTTTTTTAGTAGAAGAATGGATTGCTTTTTTTCCTACAGTTGGGTAAATCTGTGACTCCTAAAGCTTTCGTGCATAGTTTTGATAGTTCAATTAAACAAAGTCATCGGCATCCTTTGTAAAATCAGCGGTGATACCACCATTACCCTTCACCTTACCCCTCTTTACTCCTCCCAGACCGTTCCTCACATCATGCAGTGTAACGTTGGAGGTGGCTGTGCCCACTGTTTCTCTGTCCTTGAGTAACCGTTCGACCACAATATTGCTACTGTAAAACTTCGTGTAAAGTCTTCAACTACAAGGAATATATTTTTCTTTTGTAAGATTTAACCTCTTCCTCTCTCGTCTCATGATTCTTGAATATCCTTTGTTTATTGCACTTACGTTCTTCATGTTATTGCCATGTGATTTGTCACTGAGGATGGAATCTGCTCATTATTTTAACTGATAATTTTTTTTTTTCTAAGGTTTACTTCCTAATTTTTATGTAGGAAGGACTTATTCATCGCCCTAAGAATACTACTTTCAGTCAAATTCACCTGCATTCCATCTCTTACACGCTGAATAAAAGTAGAAAGTAAACTGGTGTCGTCTCACATGCATTATTCTAAACTGCTTTTACACTAAGGTCTTCCATTACAAATGTATTCTGAAGATTGTGCTTATGCATTGCCTCTATATCTTCATATAATTATGCTACTTTCTCATCATCATAAGATACTGGCACATAGGCTTGAACTAGCTTCCTCTTGGTTTTTTGTTTCCTCCGCCAACGAAGTTGGAGGAGGTTATGTATTCACCTATGTTTGTTGCTTGCCAGAATCGAAATATTTGGCAATCATGTTGGTCAGTTCCGTATGTTCGTCTACCTGTCTGTTTTGTCTGTTTGCTCTCTACAGGTCACAAATTTACGCCAATTGTACTGAAAAAAATCAGAAGGTAGATATCCATAAACATAGGAAGCCTACTGTTTTCACCAAAACGGTCAAGGCGCTTAGTGGCCGTGGGTCCGGAAATCGTCGTGACCTAGTGTCCGGCCTCGGCACCATTTTTCAAATTTTCAAAAAAAAAAAAAAAATCTTACCAAATTGAAAAGCAACGTCTGGCGCACCTGGCAATGCAATTTTAACTTCCTAAAACTATCCTGTGCTTCGCAATGAAGAGAGAGAGAAAAAAATGAGCTGCCTAGGCGCCGTTGAAAATTAAGCAGACACAATTGAATCCATCCGGCAAGCGCTCTACTGCCCTCACGCCAGTGAAAAATAAGTAGACGATCGGATCCAGCCGGCAAGGGAGGAAGAGGGTGGAAAAAGGAGGGAGGAGGGGGAAGACTGGGGAGGAAGAGCTGGGGAAGAGGGGAGGGGGAAGAGTTGGAAGGAAGAGGGGAGGGGGAAGGGTTGGAAGGAAGAAGGGAGGGGAGAAGAGGGGGAAAGAGGGGGAAAGAGGAGGAAAGAAGGGAGCAGAAAAATAAAGGGGATAAGGGGGATGAAGAGTAAGTAAGAAGGGGGGAGGGGAAAAAGGGGGGGAAAAGAGGGAAGGATCCATCCGGTAAGCGCTCTCTATGGCAGCTTCATCTGTTTGTCTGTCCACACGATATCTCCGAAAGTTCACAATGAATTTCAATGAAATTCTGTGAAAGGGTAGGCTATGAGCCACGAGAGAACTAATTGTTATGGTATGGTAAAGATTCCCCCTTCGTTCTTCTAGAAGGGGCCGGGCCGTACGTTAGCCGAGTCAGTGAGGTCAGGCAGCCTTACCAGCCCCTTGGCTGTTTCGTTGATTCAAGTTAAAGTACACACACACACACACACACACACACACACACACACACACACACACACACACATTTATACATATAGACATGTACACATCTCCATTTTTACATGCACAAATATACACACACACACACACACACACACACACACACATATATATATATATATATATATATATATATATATATATATATCACAACACAGGCACACCATAGGCATACACGCTAGGTGGGAGAGGGAGCAGAAAGCACAACTTGAGTTAGAACAAAGAGGAAGTCGTGGCTACAACACAGGCTGCAGCATATCGGAGGGTAATTGTCGGTCTGGCAGCTGCATGGGGTTCGTGGTGTATCAAGATTGGGAAGGGAGTATCTTTTCCTGACCCGGGAGGTGGCTGGACATCTGAGGAGGTAGTGCAGGAGGGGAAGGGGGTGGTTATCTGGCAGTGATGACACTCAGAATAAGGGTCTGGATCCTCATCCGCAATCTCAGAAAAAGCTTATAACCAAGACGAAGGAGGCGATGGCGATTAAGTGTTTTTGTGCCGTACCTGGCGTTAACCGGCAGGGACTTATATTGTGTGGCCACAGCATACCAACTGGCAGAGGGGGAGCCCAGATGTACATGATGACAGTGATCTGCTTTAGTTAAAGCAGCTGCCTTATATCCGATGGAGGCGTTTGGTTTGTATTTCAAGGTCAATATTGGGTCTATCAAGGGCGGTCTTCACTGTGTGGTCAGCCTTTTCATTTCTGATGATGTTGACATGACTTTGGATCCAATTGACGGTGATCAGTCCCCCTGTATTGTGGATTGCAATGGCAGTGTTGAAAATATCATATATAAGTTTAGTGTTGTCATTGTGAGTGTGTCGGCAAAGCGTGTGGATGGCTGAAGCTGAGTCTGTGTGTATGATGGTGGGGGATGTAGGTGAGTGCTCTAGGACGTCAGAGAGGGCGGCGGAGATAGCTGCCAGCTCAGCTTGAAGGGTGGAGGCCCCATCCGTGATCCGCAAGCCGTAGGAACGATCCCGACACACAAAGGATGCCCTGGCCTTTGAAGACGTAACCGAGCCGTCAGTGTAGTACATGGCCGTGTCAGGGACTGTGAGGGTGGCGATTCATCTGAGGACTTTTGACGCATCAGTTGGGTGGGGGTTTGGGTCTTTGGTGGAGAGCGGGGGGATGATGAGATTTAGCAGAGGGGGGCTCCAAGGAGGCTGAGCCTGGTAGGTGGCTCCAGGTGTAGTAGAGACCTGCATGATGTAATCAGCCAGGTTGCATTCGTGAATAGCACGCACGGCACTGTGAACCCAGCTGTGTGGCAGTAGGTCAGGGTGGAGATTAACTGCTGCTATGAGTCGGGGCAGGAGTGGGAGAGGAGAGGAGTTGTGGGCTAACTTGGCTGCAGAGACCAGCCACTATGTGGAGGTGTAGTGACTCCAGGTTACACTCCAAGTGGAGGTTGCAGAGGCGTGTCCACATGGGGGCTCCAGTCATAATCCACATAGTATGGTTTTGGATGACCTCCAGTTTGTCAAGCAGTGGTGAGTCGATAGTAGGCAGTGCTGGGGCCGCATAGTCAACCAAGGCTCTGATGGCCTGTATATAAAAGAGGCGGAGGACTTTGTAAGTTGCTCCTCTCCCCTTTCCTGCCAAGGACCTCAGTGCATTAAGGTGGAGGTTTGTTTGTTCTCGGAGGTGGTTAACTTCTTGGTTAAATGAAAGTTTGGAGTTGAAGATAACTCTGAGGTACTTGTGCGTGGTACCAAGGTGGAGCTGGTCTGTAGGAGGGTTGATGAGGAAAGGGAGGGCCTTGGTCTTATGGGGGTTGATCTTAAAGCCCCAGCTCTATACATTTTTGGTGGAGTCTTGTCAGGGCCTTCTGGGCTTTAGCATGGTAGGGGCCCCCATGGACGACCAAAGTTATGTCATCTGCATAACAGAGGAGGCGAGCTCCGGGGCCTAGGTCCACTTGCAGAAGGCAGTCTATTAAAATATTGAAAGAGCGTGGGGCTGAGAATGCTGCCCTGTGGGATGCCATTCGTGTGCTGGTATTCTGAGGATGTGTGCCTCTGGAAGCGTATTGCTGCTCTCCGACCCCAGAGAAAACTTTCCAGCCAGCTTGGGAGGCGACCCTTGACCCCTCTGCTTGCCAGGGCTGCCAGGATAACCTCTGGGCATGCCAGCTCGAAGGCCTTCTCCAGGTCAATAATGACAGCTAGGCCTCTGCCACCATGCAACTCAGAGAGGAACGAACTCAGGCACTCAGCTGTCCCTTACCTCTGGTGCAGGCAAAGATGTGGCTGCGAAGGGCTGGCAGGAGCCAGTCAAGCTGCCGGAGCGCCATCCTCTCAACAGTCTTGCATAGGCAGCTGAGAAGGGAGATGGGCCTGAAGGCTGTGGGATCAGGTGGTTTGGGGATGGAGCGAATGGTGGCAGTCTCCCACTGCTCAGGAGTTTACCCAGGGACCATGAATGGTTAAGTAAATCTAGGAAGGCAGACCTCTCTGTGATACCATCTGGGCCTGGGGCAGTGTCAGTGCTGGTTTTGAGTGCATTATCAAGTTCGTGCATGGTAAACAACTGATCACAGTCTGCTGGGGTGGTCTTGCAGGTGTGTATCAGATCTGATCTGGCCTGGTGTAGGGCTTCCTGCTGACGTCTAGTGTCTTCAGGAAGCTGGGTGGGTGAAATCCGCAGAGCAAATGAAGCTGCCAACCTTTCAGCCTCTCCCTGTGTATTGATGTGAGAGGGGGAACGAGGTGGGAGGGGGCTAGAGACGGTCCTCAGCTTCTTCCAGATGCTCCCCAGCTTCGAATGAGCTCCTAGGGACCGACACCATTCCAACCGTTTGCTCCTTGATGTCAGCCTTTTCGGCTATGGAGTGCCTGATGACAGCTTGAAGGTGGGCTAGGCTGTCAGGTGGTGGATTGGCTCGATGGATCTTCTTGGCCTTGTTAAGACGCCTGTTAAGTTCCTGCACTCTGTCACAATAGAACCAGTGGTCCTTGTGGAAGGCTTTTGGTGGGACAGTTTTGGGGATGGAGGAACCTGCCACTGTGTGGAAGGAGTCTGTGAGGAGGGTGGCATGTTTTTCCAGGTCGACTTGGGGGCTGAAGTTTGCTGTTTTCTCCAGTGTGGCAGTGAAGTGTGGACAGTCTGCTCACTTGGTGTTCCATCTTTGTGGGGGCCCAGAAGGTTTAGGGAGTGGGGCCACATCAATGATTGTGACAATTGCATGGTGGTCTGGTGTGAGGGTGGGGTGCTGTTCCCAGGTGGTAAGGGTAGTTAGCCCAGAGGAGATGAAAGAGAGGTGCAGCCGGCCTCCTCGTACATGTGTTGGTATGTTAGGGTCGTTAAGGGAGTGCTATATCAGGCACCTTTTCCATCATCTCATCAATATGGCAGCCACCAGTGATGGTGGTGGACCTAGACCCAAGTCTGGATGGTGGACATTGAGGTCGCCGCAGATAAAGAAGTCGTATGGTTGTGGAGAGAGTGGCAACCTCTTCAAGGTTAAAGATCGGTGTTGGGGGAGACAGATGTTATAAATACGTAGGTGGTTATCCACCAGGGTGATGTCAATTCCCTGTATTTCAACATTGTCGCCACAGTCTGGTAGGGGACTGATGGCTGTGGCAGGGATGTGGCTGCATACTAGGATTGCACAACCCCTAGGGCCCCCTGGGGAGCTGGAGAGGAGGAAGGCAGTGAAGCCTTCCAACCTGAAAGGTTTATGAGATTTAAGCAGTGCCTTCTGGAGGATGATGATGTCAAGTCGGTCCCTATGGGCTGCCTCCTTCAGCAAGGGGAGCTTGGGTGATGCACCCTGGATATTCCATTGCAGAATACATAGTGTCGGGGTGTTGGGGGTCTGTCTGGGGTCTTGGGGAGGGAGGGTGTCCCTTAGTCATCTACTTCTGTGCGTGGTGGTATGGGGATCTTGAGCGGGGTCTGTGTGTGGCTGTGTTTGTGCATGGTGAAGGTGTGGGGGGTTGGCATTGTGATGTGCGTGTTGCTTTGTCCATGGTGAGGGTTTGGCTGCATGGGTTTGGGAGGGCCATGTGAAGGTGTTCCCGGGGCCTGTGTTGAGAGAGGGATCTGCTTCTCTTGTCTTCCTTGCTCCTTTGTTTGCGACGTTGTGTGGCTCTGTCGGGACAGTGTGCCTGGGGAGGGGTGGGGGAGATGGTATGGGAGGGAGTGGGAGGGGTCATGGTAGGTGGCGGCAATGTTTCTCTCTGTGCTGGAGGGGGATGGTGCTGACGTGTGCTGGGTTCGGCAGTTGTGTGTTGTTTCTCTAGACACTGCACTATGGTCTTGATGATCATTACGAAAGTTCCCTCTGGATGGGAGATGGGCTTGCCTATCATCAGTCCGATCCATGCGGTGATGGATTCGCTGAGCTTTTGACTGAGGATGCAAAGGTCTTGCATGCTCAGTAGATAGTACCCCCGGGGCAGTGTGGGAGCTGGTGGAGGGGTTTGGGTTGCTCCGCCTGGCTCTGTCTGAATTCCAGTGGTCAGCACTGGTGGACGTGTGCGAGGTGAGTGAGGGACAGGGGGAAGGGATGCGGTAGGAGGGGTAGGCCGAGGTGGAGGGACTACAGAGGGCTTGCCGGTGTTTGGTGGCAGAGGGAGGAACTCTCCTGGGGTCGGTGGGGGCTGAGGTGTGGGGTGCGGTGCAGGCTGTTGGCCCCATGCAAAGGTCCCTGGTGGTGCGGGTGCTGCAGTCACCCTTGCCTGGACACAGTGATGTTCTCTTTCCATGCCCTTCCGCACTAGGTCTTTCCTTGCAGGACAGAGTTTGTTCCATGCATGGTGGGGGCCGCTGCAGTTGGGACATTTTGTGGTCACAGGCTGTCTGGCTTTCAGTTTGTCTATGCACTGCTGTGTGGGATGATGGCTGCTGCACACAGCACAGGTTGGAAGGTGGGTGCATCGGGACCGGTGGTGGCCGAAGCGTTGGCAGTTGAAGCAGCGGAGAGGTTCTGGAGTGTAGAGGCGGATGTTGTAGGTGTCCCACAATTTCAGGTTTAGGGTAGGAGGGATGGGGCCCCTGATGGTGACAAGAACCTGCCAGGCGGGTGCTCCCCTGACCTTGCATCATGTAGCTTCCTCTACTTGGTTGTGATTTCTGATGGCTTCTAACGGAAAATTTAGGGGATAGTGTTGGAGGATGACCTTCCTGGTGGCTAAGTTCAGGTCGAGTTTCTTTAGCTGTAAGGGTTTGCCTGCCACAGTGGAAAGGTTCTCTAAGGCATGCAGGGTAGTCTCATCAAGAGTGACCATGATGGTGTTCAGGTTCCTGATTGCCTCCATCCTAAACTGAAGGTGGGGTAGTTCAGTCTCAATGGCCACAACTGCTTCATAAGGGGTCTGGAAGGCATCAGTACTGAAGATGAGGAAGGCTGGGTACCTGGAGGTAGGGGGTTGGGGTGCCCTTGTGGTGTCTGGGGGGGCTGAGATGCATGCTGTGGGCCCCCACGTGAGGTGACAGCAGAGTTAGAGCTGTCTGAAGCAGATAGTGGCTATCTTGCTCCTTCAGAGAAGTTGCCTGAATGCCTTTTTTTCTGTCTATCCACCAGGGTTGCTATGTTCAGGAGCTTCAGTGGCTGAGACAGTGGCTGCATTCATCTGGGAGGAGGGGCCAGCAGGTGGAGTCAGGTTGGTGGTGTCAATGCAGGTGAGTTCAGGAATGGCAGCCGGGGCATCTTCAGCATCCATGGCCAAGTAAAAGTCCTCCTGGATATGGTCAGGGCCAGTGAGCCATGGTTTCTTGGCTGAGGAGCGTGGTTTATTGCTAGTAGGTGGAGGTGGAGTAGCAAGGTCACCACCAGGGTCAGAATCAGGACAAGGGTCAGGCGTGTTCATGGCTTAAAAAAAAAGAAAAAAAAAGAAAGGGCACTCATCAGGAAACCTACCTATTACCCGTGGCTAAGTTACCCCGAGTACAACACCCCCCCCACTAATGGAGGACGAGGGGTGGGTCGTGAGTATGCCTTAGGTATCCCTTCACAGGGACCTAACCTAACCCCTAACAGAAATGTCACCCCAGATGCCTCCTATAACTACCCCTACCTAAGGGTCCCCCTCGTGGGTGTTCCTATACGAACAAACCCTCGGGGTTCAACGTCGTACTATGCCTGGGGTATCTAGTGACAAGGCTGACAAGAGTGCATCAAAAACAAAGTCCATAAACACGCCCCAAAAGGCTAAGAATGGGAAAAATCCTTTAAGAGTAAATGAGACTAAGTCCCAAAAACCCCTTTGTAGTGTCAGAGACAATGTCCTCTAAGGTGGCAAAAAAGGGTAAAACTGGAGAAAATCGACAAGAGGGCCAGAAACAATGTCCCAAAAGTGGCTCCAAAACCGGAAAAATGAGCGAAAATCAACAAGAGTAAATGAGACTAAGTCCCAACACTTAAGAGCTCTGACAACACGTCTGCACATGGAGAGTGTCGATCCTCAAATGGAGAACTAATTAAATATTGGGACGGATCTGGATCCTGATTCGTATTCTACCGTACAATATCTCCAACTGTTTTCAACGAATTTCGATGAAATTACGTGGAAGGATGGGCCATGGACCAAGAAAGAGCTGATTAAGTTTGGGAGCGGATCCGGATCTGGATCTTATGTATCCCGCACAATATCTCCGGAAGTTCTTAATGACTTTCAATATAAGTTTGTGGAAGAGTGGGCCATGGGTCACAGAAAAATTTATTATACTTTGGGACGGATTCGGATCCTATGTATTCCACACAATGTCTCCACAGATCTGGATCCCTTTTGATAGCAATGGCATTAGCGGAGGTGTGCGATCTCTGAGTGCTTTTTAGAGTAGCTATATTATTAGGCCTGAGACTCATTTAAAGTGAAGAAATCTAAGTATTTTTTAAAACCAGAAATCGTACTCTATATTTCTTTTTTCTCTTGTTTGCCTCTGTAGCAAATTATGTCTGTCCCTATTCTTCTCCAACTAATTCCTGTTATTTCCCAAACTCTGTCCATAAGTATCATACTATTTTCTTTTCCTGTTACACTAAGGCGACAAATGCCCCTGTAATTACCAAACACTTCTTTTTCTCTTTTTCCTTTGTACTGGGGAATAATTACACTTGACTTCCAATCCTCCGGGACTCTACCTTCCTCCCATGCCATTCTGCACACCTTTCATATCCATTCTGCTTCTATCTTTCCCCCATGCCTCTGTAGGCATAATAATTATAACACAATACTATATGTAATTACCGGTACTGTATATAGCTATAGGTAACAATATGTAGAACAGGTAGTTATCTCTTCGTCCTCCAGGAAGAGTTAGAGAACACATCTCCTTGCCTAGACGAACCAGGAATGTCAATTCTCATAATGTATATCCACAACCCTTGTTGACCCAGACCATCAAGAATTCTTAGCCATACAATGTATCTCAAACTTCCTTGTAGACCAGACGAACAAGAATTTCATGACGTATCCAAACACGTGGAGTAGCCAGCCCTAGTCAGTTAGTCTACGTGGTAGGAAATTTACCATACACATCCTACCCACACTTTATATAATGTCGGAGAGATTCCTTCAGATGAGAAGGGGAGTTAGAGAGAGAAGGGGAAGAAGGGCTGGTGAGAAGGTCCAAATAGTATCATGCTTTACTAAACTGTATCTCATCATTTTTAAAACTTTGTGCAATAAACTTTGTAACCTGAGAGTGCTGTAACTCACCTCATTGACACTATGTCTCACTACTTAATTCTGGCTGAGCTTAACGATCCATAATCAAGTGCCCTATCTCACTACAAGTACCTAAAACTACGCTATCAAGATTGGTGGCCAGATAACTTTCTCTGTATAATTACACCCCTCGGCAACGTCTACTTACATTGGTGGCAGTGGTAAAAACGAACCACAATTAAGCTACGCCTTATAAGTTTACACAACTGCTACAACGGTAAACTATGATACCTACCTCACTACATTCACTGAGAGTGGTGGCGAGCTATAAACGAAGCCGATTAACGTCTCAATCACAGCAATCCATGACTATGCTCTATCTGGCGACTTCACGCAATCAAACAAAAAACAAACAAGCAAAGCAGAGAGTGAGAGCCAGCATCACATCAACGCAGCTTAACTTCGTCCCTAATTGCACCTAAACCACAACTCAACGATTACGAGAAACAGTATCAATGATAAACTACGTCTATCAGCAACTCTACAAGCCTACAAGTTAATCTCAACAAGTAAGGAAAATCAAACTCTACAAGACGAAGAAGTGAACAAGGAAAGAAGAAAGTGCATCTGTGTGTTGGCACAACTTCAGCACATTTTCTCCCTCCTTGAACCAACACCCTCCTCCTCCACGACCTCCACCTTCTCCATCCCCAACAACCCCCACCATCTTCTTCCCCACCATCACTACCACAGTGAGGCAAGCAGGTTAGCATTGTCATCATTTGCTTAAGTCGTCATAACCCGTCAATCAGTCCGACTGCCTGACAACACCAGCCTGCCTTTCTGCATCTATCTGCCTGCCTGCCTGTCTGCCTGCCTACACTAGCAACGACACCGAGTGCTGACTCTTTCATATCAGGACCTAACTTACTTCAACCAATCCCTAAGTGACGTGTGTGACATCTGACCTCCACCACCAGGAAGAGGAGAGCGAGTGGCTTGGCCCCAGATGAAATCAACAATCAACAAACACCATGACTTTATCTCCACTGCTGTTCTAGTGAGTTGATTTATTCTAACGAAGGTTGTATTAGTTAACACTTCACCACTTGCATAACTATCCATAAAATACTATCACTTAGTTAAGGAACCGAGGAATTATATATATATACCCCCCTGGGGGTAGAGTTTTTTCAAGAATACTCCCCCAGTATCCCTGCCTGTCGTAAAAGGCGATTAAATGGGTTGGCGGAGGGTTAGTGCCCCTCCCCGGAAAACAACTAACTAAAAAAGCAAACAATAAGCCTCAGACAAGGACTGACCAAACGTTGACGACCAAGGACCGGACAAAGGACATGGTTATTGGAACGTGGAATGTAAGGGGAGCGAATGATGAGGTGAATGAGAGATAGATTGTCCAGGTGCTTGAGGGTGTGAAAGTGGATGTATGTGGAATAACTGAAACAAAATGGAGAGGAGAAAGTATGAGAGAATGGGAGTATGGATGGGGTATATGTGCAGGAGTAGATGAGAATGAGAGGGCAAAGGAAGGAGTATGTATAGTTGTGAGTAAAAGATGGAAGAGGAGCATAAGACAGTATGGATCAGTTGGGTCAAGGATTGTGTGGGTAAAGTTGAAAGTTGGAATACAAATGTGGGCGATTGTGTGTGTGTATGCGCCAACGCAAGATCGTGCTAGAAGAGTGAGAGAAGAGTTCTGGACAAATGTAGAAGTGTGCATGGAAAAGTTTGGAAGGAATGAGAGAGTGTTTTTGATCGGTGATATGAATGGTAAAGTTGGGAATGTGAAGGTGGATGGAATAGTTGGTGAGTGGGGTGTGCCTGCTGAGATAGATGAGAATGGGAGTGCATTAGTGGACATTTGTGCTGGGAGGGGGTTGGTGATAGCCAATACCCTCTTCAGGCATAAAATGATCCACAGGTATACATGGCGAGTGATGAGAAGGGTGGGTGGTGAACTGAATGAAAGGAAGGCAATGATTGATTACGTGTGTGTGGATGAAAGGATGCGAAGATGTGTAATGGATGCAAGAGTTTATTGAGGTTGGGCGAGTGGACTTTCTGACCACTACTTGGTGGTGACCAGAATTAGAATTCAAGTAAGATGGAGGAATAGAAGAAGGGAAAGACGAGAGGAAGGAGTAGTTGCAAGGAGAGTGGAAAAGTTACAAGAGGATGTGAAAAAGGCAGAGTATAAGAGTGAAGTGGAGGAACTATTGGGCAAATATGAATTGGAGCAGATGGGAGATATGGAAGGTGTGTGTAGGATATTTACAGAAGAAATATGTGCAGCATGTGATGTGGTGTGTGGAAGGAAGAGAAGACGGAGGGGTGCAAGGAACAGCGTGGTGGACTGAAGAGGGAAACAGGCTGTGGCACAAAAGAAGAAAGCATACAATGAATGAATGAGAAATAGGGGCGTGGAAGAAATTGAGAGACGGAAGAGAGAGTTATATGTAGAGAGAAAGAGAGAGGTGAAAAGATTAGTAAGAGAGAGTAAGAAGAGAGTGGATGAAGAATTTGGAAGGAATTTGAGTGTAAAGTGGAGGGACTGTAAGAAAATGTTCTGGAAAGAGGTGAAAAGAGTAAGACAGGGTGGAAGTGAAGTTAGCAGGGGAGTGAAAGATAAAAATGGTAGATTACTAGTGGAGAAGGGCGAAAAAGTGAGCAGATGGAGAAAACACTTTGAGGAATTGTTGAACATAGAGGATGGAAGTAATGCGAGTATAAGTAGCTGGGGAATGGCTGGGAGAAGGAGGGAGGTGAGAAGACAGGAAGAAACCAGTAGGATGGAAGTTGTGGAAGCAATGAAGAAAGATAAGTTGAGGAAAGCCCCAGGAATTGATTAAGTGTGTGGTGAAATGCTGAAGCATGGGGGAGAGATAGTAGTAGAATGGATGTGGAAGATGTGCAGATTGGCCTGGGAGGAAGGTAGAGTCTCGGAGGATTGGAAGTCAGGTATAATTATTCCCTTGTACAAAGGAAAGGGGGAAAAAGAAGTGTGTGGTAATCATAGGGGCATTAGTCTTCTTAGTATAATAGGAAAAGTGTATGGTAGGATACTTATTGACAGAGTTAGAGAAAGAACAGAGAAATTAGTTGGAGAAGAACAGGGAGACTTTAGGAAGGGAAGAGGTTGTGTTGATCAGATATTCATTCTTAGATCTTTAGTGGAAAATTTCTAGAGAAGGGAATGAAGTTATATACGGCTTTCATGTATTTGGAGAAAGAATATGACAAGGTGGATAGACAAGGATTGTGGAAAGTGTTAAGAATATATGGAGTAGATGGGAAGTTGTTGAATGCTGTGAAGAGTATGTACGATGGTGCGAAGGCTGCAGTGCGTGTGGATGGTGAACTAAGTGAATTTTTCTCTTTGAAAGTTGGGTTGAAACAGGGATGTGTCATGTCTCCATGGTTGTTCAATCTGTACATGGATGGGGTAATAAAAGAGGTACAAGGTAGGGTAGTGGATGTTGGAGTGGCTTTGGTGAGAGAGGATAATGTTTGGAAACCCCTGTACTGTTGTTTGCAGATGATACTGTGTTGTTGAGTGAAGATGAAGGGAAGCTTCAAGGCTTGGCGGATGAGTTTGGGAGAGTGTGTAAGAAACGGAACCTAAAGGTGAATGTAGGGAAGAGTAAAGTGATGGTCTTTGAGAGAGGTGAAGTCAGTGAATGTACAACGAGGTTGGCTGGTGAGGAATTGGAAAATGTGAGTACGTTTAAGCACTTGCGTAGTGTGATGAGTAAGGATGGAGGTTTGGAGGGTGAAGAGCTTGAAAGGGTACAGCAGGGAAGAAAGGTTGCTGGTTCTTTTGAAAGCAGTGATAAGAAACAGGGAAGTGAGCATGGAAGTGAAAAAGTTACTACATGATAGTATTGTGATACCAACTCTAACGTATGGAAGTGAAGCTTGGACGTTGTTGGAAGGACACAAGTCAAGAGTGAGAGCTGTGGAAATGAGTTATTTAAGAGAAGCCTGTGGAGTCACATGGAGAGACAGGCTGATGAATGAGGATATAAAGGAGCGTTGTGGTGTAGATGTGGATGTGATAGGAAGCGTTATGAGGAACACACTGAGGTGGTTTGGCCATGTGGAGAGGATGGAGGGTGAAAGACTGACAAAGAGAGTGTATGTGAGTGAGGTGTAGGGTGGAAGAGGGAGGGGGAGGCCGAGGATGAGATGGAGGGCTGGGGTGGACAGGTATAGGAGCGAGGGGGGGGTGAGTTGGGAGCAGGGCAGTGAAATGGCGGGGGACAGGGCGACTTGGAGGCGATTTATATATATATATATATATATATATATATATATATATATATATATATATATATATATATATATATTGCCAGACGCCTCAATCCCGTTTGGGATGGCCACAAACAAATCGCCTCCAAGTCGCCCTGTCCTCCGCCATTTCACTGCCCTGCTCTCAACTCACACCCCCTCTCTCATATACCTCTTCACTCCATCCCTCGGTCTCATCCTCGGCCTCCCCCTCCCTCTTCCTCCCTCCATATATATATATATATATATATATATATATATATATATATATATATATATATATATATATATATATATATATATTCATAAATATTACAAACTACACAGTGAGAGACCATTACACAATTTACTCTTGCATAATTATGTGTTTTCTAATTTTAATTTTATAAGCAATTAAGAGTAAAGTAAAATATGATTGACTGTATAATCCCATTATGCTAAGTAAAGTTCCACAATTAGTGCCCAAAGGATCAACATTAACAGTGACAAATACCCTGACACAAACACCAGAAAATGATCAACAAAATATAAATTCCGAAACATCATCAGAAACCAAAACAAGCAGAAAACCAGACTCAGGAAACAAAACACACACTAGATAAAGAACAGCAGACAGATGCAATTTACGCTGAAGTAAATGACGATGACACTTGGTCAGAAATTTCAGGTGCAAATAGTGAACTTTATAAAAATTCACTTCCATTTTACTATAACTTAGACCATAGAGTATTAAGTTATGGAAAAAAATATGATTTGCCTGTAAATGGCGATTGCAAGAAAAACACGGAAAAGATGGCTAATGTAGATGAAACAAGTCCTAGCGCAGTACACTACCTTCTCCACAAAATTCCAGTAATACTCTATTTCCAATTTACAGTATATTTGTCATGAAGATAATGAACTACCAAAATTCCCTGGTATAGAAAAAGATAAGACTGACATAAACACACTTACTGAACAATGTCAGCAGTATTTCATTAGGAGACACATTACAGATGAGAAAGGAAAAATAACTATTTTTTCAGCTAGAATAAACCAAGAACAATGTCCAGCGGGCAATTTGTTACGGTCAGACAAGTTGTTGACAGCTTCAACATTTGAGCAGTTTAAGACAGAATTCCTTAGCAAATTCTCTGGAGGCAAGAATTTTCTTGATGGTATAATCCCAGAAATACACAAAATTGTAGACCTACTTAGGCAAACACACTCAGGCTCAGATATAGGGAAGATTACAGCAGATATTTTCATCATTAAGAAGACCCTTTTATTTAGCCTAGAAAACTGAGTCACAGAGGATGGTAATATATCACCAGTGCATGTCGTTGACATCATTGGCTACATATCAACCCTCTGCCAATTTCCTGACAAAAAAAAAAAAAAAAAAAAAAAAAAAAAAAAAAAAAATCCCATATAATCCAGGGATGAATTTACTTGATTTCATTTATGAGGTGGAATTAAACTGCAGTAAAGCTGGTGTGACTGACACATCACAGGCAAACAGGACAGGGATGAGAGTGCTAGAAATCGTCAAGTCTTGGGAAGGACCCGACACAATCTCGACCAATTCAGAAACAAGCATACGGTCCAGGTTTGCTGAAGGACTCGTTCCCGCACACCAGGTAACAGGACGATACAAAAGCCTGGCCAGAAGTCCCAGTATACATCGATCGGCACAAAGACAAACAAATGGAAGATCTCCTCATAGGTCGAACTCAAGTAACACTCTGTTATTATTGTGCAAAGCTTGGTTAAACAAAATCGGAGTGTTATATTAAAATGAAAGAAGATAGGTAAAAGGCAAAAAGGTTTCGAGTCATTTTGCAGATATCATAAGTCCACCGGACATTGGACCTCAGTGTAGAACGATAGAAAAAGTTTTATCCGTCTATTGGTCGGGGGAAGATCGTACCAGCACAAGAGACGACGACACATAAAACACCCAAATAAACAAATAGTCAACATAGGAGTCTCTTTGGAAATGAATGCATTTGGTCTCTGCTTTATGTCATGACAAGTATATAAACACGATGATAAAGTTGATGTACTCAAATGTGGATGGAATGGTATCTAAATTACTAGAGATGAATGATTATGTCAGAGAAAATGAACCACAAATAATATGCCTAACTGAAACCAAATTAACACCAAGGATACCCAATGACATACTAAATTTAGAGGAATACAATATATGGAGAAGAAACAGAAATTTAAGAAAGGGAGGAGGAATTATAATATTAACTAAGAAAAATCTAAGTCAATGAAATAAAACTAGATATACCATCACAAGTAGAACTGATTGCAGTAGAGATCAACACATCTGAAGGGAAAGTAATTGTAGCCAATTTGTACATGCCACCCAGATCAAACGCATGGGAAAGAGACGAATATGAGGACCTGGCAGAGAGTACAATTCAGAGTTTAAGATCATTACTACATAAAATGGAAGAGAAATTGGAAAGGATGATACTAACTGGAGATTTTAATACAAATATAAATTGGAATACTCTAGATATAATTAGCCAATAGAGCTGTTGGGACCAAAATCTCCTGGATCTCGTGCAAGAGTTTTTCCTAACGCAACATGTGAGGGAAACCACCAGAAAAAGAGGAATCGATGTACCTTCAGTGCTAGATCTAATATTTACTAGGCAAGAAAATGATATTGACAGTTTAATATATCACCCTCCACTCGGGAAAAACGATCATGCAGTACTAAATTACAACTTCAGGATAGCATATGACATAGTTAACAGCAATGAAAGTTACAAAAAGAGCCTAAACTATAAAAAGGGAAATTATCAAGACCTAAAGAAGTATTTCTTAGAAGTTGATTGGGAAAATAAGCTTAGAGGACAAGATTTAACCCGCCCCGTCCCGACCACTTTTTGACCACTGGTACCCCCCAATCCCGACCATTTTTCGACCCTTTTTTTTTTTTTCCTAAAACTTTCGCTTTTGGTGAGAAACATCGAAAATTCATAGAGAAATCGCTCACCTGAGGTTTAAAATACTCATTACAGGTAGGAGAGCCTCCTTACCTTACTGGGTTTTCTATCAGGCTGGCACCAAAGAAAACAAGTTCTATGGGAGGATAACTATTTCACACCACTCATAAACGGTATTTATTTATTTACTGTTACGAATTTATATGTAGTACAAGAGAGTATATTGGTTTTCAAGCAGTAATATAGGCATTATAAGCATTGTTTCACTCACTAATACCTGACCTTTTTTTGCCACATTACCTGATCATCATTTCTAACTGTTTCTTCCTCTAATGCTATGTAAACTTTGTCCTCCACATTGTCATTGATTGGGGAATCACTCTGGCCCTGAATTTCGTACCGTGGCATGACATGGCTATACTGGCCAGGTCACTGATAACAGGTGAATTGCTGAGAAAAGGGCATGCAGGGGGGGGGAGGAGGTCATGCTGGGTAAGGCATTGTCTCTGCCTGGCATCTTGTTGAGGAAGGTGTCCCGTGTATACGTACCATAAATGACTCGCGAAAATTGAAAATTGTGGAAATTATGAACCTTGCAATTGCAGGACGTTGAAGTACGTCCTCGGGATTAGCTGTGACAAAACGTGAGGACGTGGAAGTACGTCCTCGGGACGGCGCGGGTTAAATGCTATATATAAAAAATTCTGTGAATTTTATGAAATAGGAGTCCAGAAGTACATCCCACAGCACAAAGAAGCAGATAAGAAAATACAGAAATGGTTCAATACAGAATGTAAAAAATCAAAAGAAAGAAGAGATTTGTTGTGGAATAGATACAGAAGACACAATAGTGAAAGTGCATATAATAATTACAAACAGGCAAGAAACGATTATACAAGAATAAGGAGGAAGCCCAAAAAGAGTTTGAGGAGGATATAATGAATAAAAGTAGTGATCAACCAAAGCTGTTTCACAGCTACATCAGAAGCAAAACCAAAGTAAAAGATATAATGCAATCCATTACGGACGAGGGAATCACTTATACGCAAGAGAAAGATATTTGTAAAGCACAAAATAAGAATTTCCAATTAGTTTTTACAGAAGAAAATAATTTTGAGAGGGACTATGTGGAACATGCATGTCCACACATACTACCAGATATACAAATAGCAGAAAAAGTAATACAGGAGGAGTTAAGTAAATTAGACAGAGGAAAAGCAAGTGGTCCTGATGAAATTTCGTGTTGGGTACTACGAGAATGTGCAAAGGAGTTAAGTAAACCATTACCTTTAATTTTCAAGAAATCCTTGAGTCAAGGTAAACTACCTGATATTTGGAAAAAAGCAAATATTGTCCCCTTATTCAAGAAAGGAAATAGACAAAATCCACTCAACTACCGATAAGTATCACTGACCAGTGTTGTAAGCAAGATATTAGAAAAGCTTATAAGAAAAGCTTGGGTAAATCATCTAGAAGAACACAGTATGATAACAGAAAGACAGTTTGGTTTCAGAAAAGGAAAATCATGTGTCACTAATCTGTTGAGCTACTATGACAGAGTAACAAACACAATAGAGGAAAGAGAAGGATGGGTGGACAGTATCCATTTAGATTTCAAGAAAGCTTTTGACACAGTACCACACCAAAGACTTTCATGGAAACTGTACCATCAAGGAGGAATTCGATGCAAACTGTTTTTTTGGATGCAAGATTTTTTTCATAAAAAGAGAAATGAGAACAGTCCTGAGAGGAAACTACTCATCATGGAAAGAAGTGACTAGTGCAGTACCACAGGGTTCAGTGCTGGCACCAATCATGTTTTTAGTGTATATAAATGATAAACAGTAATACTGGAAATGAGAGCCATCTGAATATGTTTGCAGATGATGCAAAAATACAAAGGAGAATTACTAACACAGACTTTTGTAAAGAGCTACAAGAAGAATTAAATAAACTTCATGAATGGAGTAATACATGGCAAATGGAATTCAGTGTGGACAAGTGTCATGTAGTCAAGTTTGGTAAAAGTGGAAAAAGACCTGATTGGGATTATAAGTTAGGATATAAAACCCTATACACATCAGAAAGAGAGAAGGACCTAGGTGTGATTATCAATAACAGACTATCTCCGGCTGACCACATCAGCGAGAAGGTACGGAACATGTATACACTGCCTGCAAATATGAGAATAGCATTCACATACATAAATGAAGTCATGCTAAGAAGGATAATAACATCATTCATTAGACCAACCCTGGAATATGCATCAGTAGTCTGGAGTCCTCATCTCAAAAAACACATAGACAAGATTGAAAAAGTTCAAAGGGCCGGTACAAGATGGATACCAAGCCTAAGGGACCTAAGCTACGAAGAAAGACTAAATAAACTGAATCTACCAACACTACATGAGAGAAGGAAAAGAGGTGACATGATAATGCTATATAAGTGCATAGTAGGGAAGGAGAAAATAGACATAAATGATTACTTAACATATGGAGAAGCATCAGCAAGAGGACACTGCAAAAAACTGCATAAGAAGAGAGGTGATAAAGACGTAAGGAAATTCAGTTTCCCAAACAGAGCAATTGATCAATGGAATGCACTACCGAATGAAATAGTGTGTGCCAAAACAGTTCACAAATTTAAGGATATGTACGATAAATATGGTTTAAGACACGGGACAGTGCGAGCTTGACTCATTTCTGTAAAGATACAATTAGTTAAGAATTAGGTAAGAACACACACACACACACACACACACACACACACACACACACACACACACACACACACACACACACACACAAGGTTTGTGTTGTTCATATTGAATTACATTGCTTTTATATTACTCCTCCTCTACAGCTCATGAATCATTTACCGTAGTTCCTCGCTTGACTGAATGAAAAGGAGTATGTCATACATAAATATAAGATTTTTTCAGTGGATCAGTAATTACGTTGCTTCTTTGTCATTCCAGTTTAATTTATGAAAACATCCAGGCATGCAGTGATTAAACTGGGTGAACATTTGCCTCCACGTCTAACACTATGCTTTTCGGGCATTTCTGAGTATCCCAATAAAATTATATGGTAGCCGTTTTTTCGCTAAAAATATTTTTCAGTAGTTGTACATAAGTTTCTTTTATAGCTTCTCCTCGAGTTACTCACATCTATGCAGCTGTTTCAATTGAATCAAATGTCTTCATCATATTCTGGAAAGGCCGGGCCCAGTGACTTCCTATATTCTGAAGTTTTCTCGATTACCTGATTAATAAGCAGAATATGAACTATTGGCGAGTAACCACTTTGAAATCTTGCCTGTTTTTTTTTCTGGCTGGTTTGTATCTAAGTTAATACAAAATCGATTTGTTAACTCTTGTGAAGAGCTTGTACACAAGAGGAAGAAAACTAACTGGACTGTAGTTTTTTTAGGTCTTTGATATTACCGATATTTTTTTAGTAGAAGAATGGATTGCTTTTTTTCCTACAGTTGGGTAAATCTGTGACTCCTAAAGCTTTCGTGCATAGTTTTGATAGTTCAATTAAACAAAGTCATCGGCATCCTTTGTAAAATCAGCGGTGATACCACCATTACCCTTCACCTTACCCCTCTTTACTCCTCCCAGACCGTTCCTCACATCATGCAGTGTAACGTTGGAGGTGGCTGTGCACACTGTTTCTCTGTCCTTGAGTAACCGTTCGACCACAATATTGCTACTGTAAAACTTCGTGTAAAGTCTTCAACTACAAGGAATATATTTTTCTTTTGTAAGATTTAACCTCTTCCTCTCTCGTCTCATGATTCTTGAATATCCTTTGTTTATTGCACTTACGTTCTTCATGTTATTGCCATGTGATTTGTCACTGAGGATGGAATCTGCTCATTATTTTAACTGATAATTTTTTTTTTTCTAAGGTTTACTTCCTAATTTTTATGTAGGAAGGACTTATTCATCGCCCTAAGAATACTACTTTCAGTCAAATTCACCTGCATTCCATCTCTTACACGCTGAATAAAAGTAGAAAGTAAACTGGTGTCGTCTCACATGCATTATTCTAAACTGCTTTTACACTAAGGTCTTCCATTACAAATGTATTCTGAAGATTGTGCTTATGCATTGCCTCTATATCTTCATATAATTATGCTACTTTCTCATCATCATAAGATACTGGCACATAGGCTTGAACTAGCTTCCTCTTGGTTTTTTGTTTCCTCCGCCAACGAAGTTGGAGGAGGTTATGTATTCACCTATGTTTGTTGCTTGCCAGAATCGAAATATTTGGCAATCATGTTGGTCAGTTCCGTATGTTCGTCTACCTGTCTGTTTGTCTGTTTGCTCTCTACAGGTCACAAATTTGCGCCAATTGTACTGAAAAAAAATCAGAAGGTAGATATCCATAAACATAGGAAGCCTACTGTTTTTCACCAAAACCGGTCAAGGCGCTTAGTGGCCGTGGGTCCGGAAATCGTCGTGACCTAGTGTCCGACGCGCCTCGGCACCATTTTTTCAAATTTTCAAAAAAAAAAAAAAAAAAAATCTTACCAAATTGAAAAGCAACGTCTGGCGCACCTGGCAATGCAATTTTTAACTTCCTAAAACCATCCTGTGCTTCGCAATGAAGAGAGAGAGAAAAAAAAAATGACTGCCTAGACGCCGTTGAAAATTAAGCAGACACAATTGAATCCATCCGGCAAGCGCTCTACTGCCCTCACGCCAGTGAAAAATAAGTAGACGATCGGATCCAGCCGGCAAGGGAGGAAGAGGGTGGAAAAAGGAGGGAGGAGGGGGGGGAAGACTGGGGAGGAAGAGCTGGGGAAGAGGGGAGGGGGGGAAGAGTTGGAAGGAAGAGGGGAGGGGGGAAGGGTTGGAAGGAAGAAGGGAGGGGAGAAGAGGGGGGAAAGAGGGGGAAAGAGGAGGAAAGAAGGGAGCAGAAGAAGAAAGGGGAGAAGGGGGAGGAAGAGGAAGGAAGAAGGGGGGAGGGGAAAAAGGGGGGGAAAAGAGGGAAGGATCCATCCGGTAAGCGCTCTCTATGGCAGCTTCATCTGTTTGTCTGTCCACACGATATCTCCGAAAGTTCACAATGAATTTCAATGAAATTCTGTGAAAGGGTAGGCTATGAGCCACGAGAGAACTAATTGTTATGGTATGGTAAAGATTCCCCCTTCGTTCTTCTAGAAGGGGCCGGGCCGTACGTTAGCCGAGTCAGTGAGGTCAGGCAGCCTTACCAGCCCCTTGGCTGTTTCGTTGATTCAAGTTAAAGTACACACACACACACACACACACACACACACACACACACACACACACATTTATACATATATACATGTACACATATCCATATGTACATGCACATATATACACACAAACACAAACACACACACACACACACATATATATATATATATATATATATATATGTATATATATATATATATATATATATATATATCACAACACAGGCACACCATAGGCATACACGCTAGGTGGGAGAGGGAGCAGAAAGCACAACTTGAGTTAGAACAAAGAGGGAAGTCGTGGCTACAACACAGGCTGCAGCATATCGGAGGGTAATTGTCGGTCTGGCAGCTGCATGGGTTCGTGGTGTATCAAGATTGGGAAGGGAGTATCTTTTCCTGACCCGGGAGGTGGCTGGACATCTGAGGAGGTAGTGCAGGAGGGGGAAGGGGGTGGTTATCTGGCAGTGATGACACTCAGAATAAGGGTCTGGATCCTCATCCGCAATCTCAGAAAAAAGCTTATAACCAAGACGAAGGAGGCGATGGCGATTAAGTGTTTTTGTGCCGTACCTGGCGTTAACCGGCAGGGACTTATATTGTGTGGCCACAGCATACCAACTGGCAGAGGGGGAGCCCAGATGTACATGATGACAGTGATCTGCTTTAGTTAAAGCAGCTGCCTTATATCCGATGGAGCGTTTGGTTTGTATTTCAAGGTCAATATTGGGTCTATCAAGGGCGGTCTTCACTGTGTGGTCAGCCTTTTCATTTCTGATGATGTTGACATGACTTTGGATCCAATTGACGGTGATCGATCCCCCTGTATTGTGGATTGCAATGGCAGTGTTGAAAATATCATATATAAGTTTAGTGTTGTCATTGTGAGTGTGTCGGCAAAGCGTGTGGATGGCTGAAGCTGAGTCTGTGTGTATGATGGTGGGGGATGTAGGTGAGTGCTCTAGGACGTCAGAGAGGGCGGCGGAGATAGCTGCCAGCTCAGCTTGAAGGGTGGAGGCCCCATCCGTGATCCGCAAGCCGTAGGAACGATCCCGACACACAAAGGATGCCCTGGCCTTTGAAGACGTAACCGAGCCGTCAGTGTAGTACATGGCCGTGTCAGGGACTGTGAGGGTGGCGATTCGTCTGAGGACTTTTGACGCATCAGTTGGGTGGGGGTTTGGGTCTTTGGTGGAGAGCGGGGGATGATGAGATTTAGCAGAGGGGGGCTCCAAGGAGGCTGAGCCTGGTAGGTGGCTCCAGGTGTAGTAGAGACCTGCATGATGTAATCAGCCAGGTTGCATTCGTGAATAGCACGCACGGCACTGTGAACCCAGCTGTGTGGCAGTAGGTCAGGGTGGAGATTAACTGCTGCTATGAGTCGGGGCAGGAGTGGGAGAGGAGAGGAGTTGTGGGCTAACTTGGCTGCGAGACCAGCCACTATGTGGAGGTGTAGTGACTCCAGGTTACACTCCAAGTGGAGGTTGCAGAGGCGTGTCCACATGGGGGCTCCAGTCATAATCCACATAGTATGGTTTTGGATGACCTCCAGTTTGTCAAGCAGTGGTGAGTCGATAGTAGGCAGTGCTGGGGCCGCATAGTCAACCAAGGCTCTGATGGCCTGTATATAAAAGAGGCGGAGGACTTTGTAAGTTGCTCCTCTCCCCTTTCCTGCCAAGGACCTCAGTGCATTAAGGTGGAGGTTTGTTTGTTCTCGGAGGTGGTTAACTTCTTGGTTAAATGAAAGTTTGGAGTTGAAGATAACTCTGAGGTACTTGTGCGTGGTACCAAGGTGGAGCTGGTCTGTAGGAGGGTTGATGAGGAAAGGGAGGGCCTTGGTCTTATGGGGGTTGATCTTAAGCCCCAGCTCTATACATTTTTGGTGGAGTCTTGTCAGGGCCTTCTGGGCTTTAGCATGGTAGGGGCCCCCATGGACGACCAAAGTTATGTCATCTGCATAACAGAGGAGGCGAGCTCCGGGGCCTAGGTCCACTTGCAGAAGGCAGTCTATTAAAATATTGAAGAGCGTGGGGCTGAGAATGCTGCCCTGTGGGATGCCATTCGTGTGCTGGTATTCTGAGGATGTGTGCCTCTGGAAGCGTATTGCTGCTCTCCGACCCCAGAGAAAACTTTCCAGCCAGCTTAGGAGGCGACCCTTGACCCCTCTGCTTGCCAGGGCTGCCAGGATAACCTCTGGGCATGCCAGCTCGAAGGCCTTCTCCAGGTCAATAATGACAGCTAGGCCTCTGCCACCATGCAACTCAGAGAGGAACGAACTCAGGCACTCAGCTGTCCCTTACCTCTGGTGCAGGCAAAGATGTGGCTGCGAAGGGCTGGCAGGAGCCAGTCAAGCTGCCGGAGCGCCATCCTCTCAACAGTCTTGCATAGGCAGCTGAGAAGGGAGATGGGCCTGAAGGCTGTGGGATCAGGTGGTTTGGGGATGGAGCGAATGGTGGCAGTCTCCCACTGCTCAGGGAGTTTACCCAGGGACCATGAATGGTTAAGTAAATCTAGGAAGGCAGACCTCTCTGTGATACCATCTGGGCCTGGGGCAGTGTCAGTGCTGGTTTTGAGTGCATTATCAAGTTCGTGCATGGTAAACAACTGATCACAGTCTGCTGGGGTGGTCTTGCAGGTGTGTATCAGATCTGATCTGGCCTGGTGTAGGGCTTCCTGCTGACGTCTAGTGTCTTCAGGAAGCTGGGTGGGTGAAATCCGCAGAGCAAATGAAGCTGCCAACCTTTCAGCCTCTCCCTGTGTATTGATGTGAGAGGGGGAACGAGGTGGGAGGGGGCTAGAGACGGTCCTCAGCTTCTTCCAGATGCTCCCCAGCTTCGAATGAGCTCCTAGGGACCGACACCATTCCAACCGTTTGCTCCTTGATGTCAGCCTTTTCGGCTATGGAGTGCCTGATGACAGCTTGAAGCTGGGCTAGGCTGTCAGGTGGTGGATTGGCTCGATGGATCTTCTTGGCCTTGTTAAGACGCCTGTTAAGTTCCTGCACTCTGTCACAATAGAACCAGTGGTCCTTGTGGAAGGCTTTTGGTGGGACAGTTTTGGGGATGGAGGAACCTGCCACTGTGTGGAAGGAGTCTGTGAGGAGGGTGGCATGTTTTTCCAGGTCGACTTGGGGGCTGAAGTTTGCTGTTTTCTCCAGTGTGGCAGTGAAGTGTGGACAGTCTGCTCACTTGGTGTTCCATCTTTGTGGGGGCCCAGAAGGTTTAGGGGAGTGGGGCCACATCAATGATTGTGACAATTGCATGGTGGTCTGGTGTGAGGGTGGGGTGCTGTTCCCAGGTGGTAAGGGTAGTTAGCCCAGAGGAGATGAAAGAGAGGTGCAGCCGGCCTCCTCGTACATGTGTTGGTATGTTAGGGTCGTTAAGGAGTGCTATATCAGGCACCTTTTCCATCATCTCATCAATATGGCAGCCAGCAGTGTTGGTGGTGGACCTAGACCCAAGTCTGGATGGTGGACATTGAGGTCGCCGCAGATAAAGAGTCGTATGGTTGTGGAGAGAGTGGCAACCTCTTCAAGGTTAAGATCGGTGTTGGGGGGGAGACAGATGTTATAAATACGTAGGTGGTTATCCACCAGGGTGATGTCAATTCCCTGTATTTCAACATTGTCGCCACAGTCTGGTAGGGGACTGATGGCTGTGGCAGGGATGTGGCTGCATACTAGGATTGCACAACCCCTAGGGCCCCCTGGGGAGCTGGAGAGGAGGAAGGCAGTGAAGCCTTCCAACCTGAAAGGTTTATGAGATTTAAGCAGTGCCTTCTGGAGGAGGATGATGTCAAGTCGGTCCCTATGGGCTGCCTCCTTCAGCAAGGGGAGCTTGGGTGATGCACCCTGGATATTCCATTGCAGAATACATAGTGTCGGGGTGTTGGGGGTCTGTCTGGGGTCGTGGGGAGGGGAGGGTGTCGCTTAGTCATCTACGTCTGTGCGAGGGGGTCGGGGGGATCTTGCGCGGGGTCGGTGTGTGGCTGTGTTTGTGCATGGTGAAGGTGTGGGGGGTTGGCATTGTGATGTGCGTGTTGCTTTGTCCATGGTGAGGGTTTGGCTGCATGGGTTTGGGAGGGCCATGTGAAGGTGTTCCAGGGGCCTGTGTTGAGAGAGGGATCTGCTTCTCTTGTCTTCCTTGCTCCTTTGTTTGCGACGTTGTGTGGCTCTGTCGGGACAGTGTGCCTGGGGAGGGGTGGGGGAGATGGTATGGGAGGGAGTGGGAGGGGTCATGGTAGGTGGCGGCAATGTTTCTCTCTGTGCTGGAGGGGGATGGTGCTGACGTGTGCTGGGTTCGGCAGTTGTGTGTTGTTTCTCTAGACACTGCACTATGGTCTTGTTGATCATTACGAAAGTTCCCTCTGGATGGGAGATGGGCTTGCCTATCATCAGTCCGATCCAGTCGGTGATGGATTCGCTGAGCTTTTGACTGAGGATGCAAAGGTCTTGCATGCTCAGTAGATAGTACCCCCGGGGCAGTGTGGGAGCTGGTGGAGGGGTTTGGGTTGCTCCGCCTGGCTCTGTCTGAATTCCAGTGGTCAGCACTGGTGGACGTGTGCGAGGTGAGTGAGGGACAGGGGGAAGGGATGCGGTAGGAGGGGTAGGCCGAGGTGGAGGGACTACAGAGGGCTTGCCGGTGTTTGGTGGCAGAGGGAGGAACTCTCCTGGGGTCGGTGGGGGCTGAGGTGTGGGGTGCGGTGCAGGCTGTTGGCCCCATGCAAAGGTCCCTGGTGGTGCGGGTGCTGCAGTCACCCTTGCCTGGACACAGTGATGTTCTCTTTCCATGCCCTTCCGCACTAGGTCTTTCCTTGCAGGACAGAGTTTGTTCCATGCATGGTGGGGGCCGCTGCAGTTGGGACATTTTGTGGTCACAGGCTGTCTGGCTTTCAGTTTGTCTATGCACTGCTGTGTGGGATGATGGCTGCTGCACACAGCACAGGTTGGAAGGTGGGTGCATCGGGACCGGTGGTGGCCGAAGCGTTGGCAGTTGAAGCAGCGGAGAGGTTCTGGAGTGTAGAGGCGGATGTTGTAGGTGTCCCACAATTTCAGGTTTAGGGTAGGAGGGATGGGGCCCCTGATGGTGACAAGAACCTGCCAGGCGGGTGCTCCCCTGACCTTGCATCATGTAGCTTCCTCTACTTGGTTGTGATTTCTGATGGCTTCTAACGGAAAATTTAGGGGATAGTGTTGGAGGATGACCTTCCTGGTGGCTAAGTTCAGGTCGAGTTTCTTTAGCTGTAAGGGTTTGCCTGCCACAGTGGAAAGGTTCTCTAAGGCATGCAGGGTAGTCTCATCAAGAGTGACCATGATGGTGTTCAGGTTCCTGATTGCCTCCATCCTAAACTGAAGGTGGGGTAGTTCAGTCTCAATGGCCACAACTGCTTCATAAGGGGTCTGGAAGGCATCAGTACTGAAGATGAGGAAGGCTGGGTACCTGGAGGTAGGGGGTTGGGGTGCCCTTGTGGTGTCTGGGGGGGCTGAGATGCATGCTGTGGGCCCCCACGTGAGGTGACAGCAGAGTTAGAGCTGTCTGAAGCAGAGAGGGGGGTGCTTGCTCCTTCAGAGAAGTTGCCTGAATGCCTTTTTTTCTGTCTATCCACCAGGGTTGCTATGTTCAGGAGCTTCAGTGGCTGAGACAGTGGCTGCATTCATCTGGGAGGAGGGGCCAGCAGGTGGAGTCAGGTTGGTGGTGTCAATGCAGGTGAGTTCAGGAATGGCAGCCGGGGCATCTTCAGCATCCATGGCCAAGTAAAAGTCCTCCTGGATATGGTCAGGGCCAGTGAGCCATGGTTTCTTGGCTGAGGAGCGTGGTTTATTGCTAGTAGGTGGAGGTGGAGTAGCAAGGTCACCACCAGGGTCAGAATCAGGACAAGGGTCAGGCGTGTTCATGGCTTAAAAAAAAAAGAAAAAAAAAGAAAGGGCACTCATCAGGAAACCTACCTATTACCCGTGGCTAAGTTACCCCGAGTACAACACCCCCCCCCACTAATGGAGGACGAGGGGTGGGTCGTGAGTATGCCTTAGGTATCCCTTCACAGGGACCTAACCTAACCCCTAACAGAAATGTCACCCCAGATGCCTCCTATAACTACCCCTACCTAAGGGTCCCCCTCGTGGGTGTTCCTATACGAACAAACCCTCGGGGTTCAACGTCGTACTATGCCTGGGGTATCTAGTGACAAGGCTGACAAGAGTGCATCAAAAACAAAGTCCATAAACACGCCCCAAAAGGCTAAGAATGGGAAAAATCCTTTAAGAGTAAATGAGACTAAGTCCCAAAAACCCCTTTGTAGTGTCAGAGACAATGTCCTCTAAGGTGGCAAAAAAGGGTAAAACTGGAGAAAATCGACAAGAGGGCCAGAAACAATGTCCCAAAAGTGGCTCCAAAACCGGAAAAATGAGCGAAAATCAACAAGAGTAAATGAGACTAAGTCCCAACACTTAAGAGCTCTGACAACACGTCTGCACATGGAGAGTGTCGATCCTCAAATGGAGAACTAATTAAATATTGGGACGGATCTGGATCCTGATTCGTATTCTACCGTACAATATCTCCAACTGTTTTCAACGAATTTCGATGAAATTACGTGGAAGGATGGGCCATGGACCAAGAAAGAGCTGATTAAGTTTGGGAGCGGATCCGGATCTGGATCTTATGTATCCCGCACAATATCTCCGGAAGTTCTTAATGACTTTCAATATAAGTTTGTGGAAGAGTGGGCCATGGGTCACAGAAAAATTTATTATACTTTGGGACGGATTCGGATCCTATGTATTCCACACAATGTCTCCACAGATCTGGATCCCTTTTGATAGCAATGGCATTAGCGGAGGTGTGCGATCTCTGAGTGCTTTCTAGAGTAGCTATATTATTAGGCCTGAGACTCATTTAAAGTGAAGAAATCTAAGTATTTTTAAAACCAGAAATCGTACTCTATATTTCTTTTTCTCTTGTTTGCCTCTGTAGCAAATTATGTCTGTCCCTATTCTTCTCCAACTAATTCCTGTTATTTCCCAAACTCTGTCCATAAGTATCATACTATTTTCTTTTCCTGTTACACTAAGGCGACAAATGCCCCTGTAATTACCAAACACTTCTTTTTCTCTTTTTCCTTTGTACTGGGGAATAATTACACTTGACTTCCAATCCTCCGGGACTCTACCTTCCTCCCATGCCATTCTGCACACCTTTCATATCCATTCTGCTTCTATCTTTCCCCCATGCCTCTGTAGGCATAATAATTATAACACAATACTATATGTAATTACCGGTACTGTATATAGCTATAGGTAACAATATGTAGAACAGGTAGTTATCTCTTCGTCCTCCAGGAAGAGTTAGAGAACACATCTCCTTGCCTAGACGAACCAGGAATGTCAATTCTCATAATGTATATCCACAACCCTTGTTGACCCAGACCATCAAGAATTCTTAGCCATACAATGTATCTCAAACTTCCTTGTAGACCAGACGAACAAGAATTTCATGACGTATCCAAACACGTGGAGTAGCCAGCCCTAGTCAGTTAGTCTACGTGGTAGGAAATTTACCATACACATCCTACCCACACTTTATATAATGTCGGAGAGATTCCCTTCAGATGAGAAGGGAGTTAGAGAGAGAAGGGGGAAGAAGGGCTGGTGAGAAGGTCCAAATAGTATCATGCTTTACTAAACTGTATCTCATCATTTTTAAAACTTTGTGCAATAAACTTTGTAACCTGAGAGTGCTGTAACTCACCTCATTGACACTATGTCTCACTACTTAATTCTGGCTGAGCTTAACGATCCATAATCAAGTGCCCTATCTCACTACAAGTACCTAAAACTACGCTATCAAGATTGGTGGCCAGATAACTTTCTCTGTATAATTACACCCCTCGGCAACGTCTACTTACATTGGTGGCAGTGGTAAAAACGAACCACAATTAAGCTACGCCTTATAAGTTTACACAACTGCTACAACGGTAAACTATGATACCTACCTCACTACATTCACTGAGAGTGGTGGCGAGCTATAAACGAAGCCGATTAACGTCTCAATCACAGCAATCCATGACTATGCTCTATCTGGCGACTTCACGCAATCAAACAAAAAACAAACAAGCAAAGCAGAGAGTGAGAGCCAGCATCACATCAACGCAGCTTAACTTCGTCCCTAATTGCACCTAAACCACAACTCAACGATTACGAGAAACAGTATCAATGATAAACTACGTCTATCAGCAACTCTACAAGCCTACAAGTTAATCTCAACAAGTAAGGAAAATCAAACTCTACAAGACGAAGAAGTGAACAAGGAAAGAAGAAAGTGCATCTGTGTGTTGGCACAACTTCAGCACATTTTCTCCCTCCTTGAACCAACACCCTCCTCCTCCACGACCTCCACCTTCTCCATCCCCAACAACCCCCACCATCTTCTTCCCCACCATCACTACCACAGTGAGGCAAGCAGGTTAGCATTGTCATCATTTGCTTAAGTCGTCATAACCCGTCAATCAGTCCGACTGCCTGACAACACCAGCCTGCCTTTCTGCATCTATCTGCCTGCCTGCCTGTCTGCCTGCCTACACTAGCAACGACACCGAGTGCTGACTCTTTCATATCAGGACCTAACTTACTTCAACCAATCCCTAAGTGACGTGTGTGACATCTGACCTCCACCACCAGGAAGAGGAGAGCGAGTGGCTTGGCCCCAGATGAAATCAACAATCAACAAACACCATGACTTTATCTCCACTGCTGTTCTAGTGAGTTGATTTATTCTAACGAAGGTTGTATTAGTTAACACTTCACCACTTGCATAACTATCCATAAAATACTATCACTTAGTTAAGGAACCGAGGAATTATATATATATACCCCCCCCTGGGGGTAGAGTTTTTTTTTCAAGAATACTCCCCCAGTATCCCTGCCTGTCGTAAAAGGCGATTAAATGGGTTGGCGGAGGGTTAGTGCCCCTCCCCGGAAAACAACTAACTAAAAAAGCAAACAATAAGCCTCAGACAAGGACTGACCAAACGTTGACGACCAAGGACCGGACAAAGGACATGGTTATTGGAACGTGGAATGTAAGGGGAGCGAATGATGAGGTGAATGAGAGATAGATTGTCCAGGTGCTTGAGGGTGTGAAAGTGGATGTATGTGGAATAACTGAAACAAAATGGAGAGGAGAAAGTATGAGAGAATGGGAGTATGGATGGGGTATATGTGCAGGAGTAGATGAGAATGAGAGGGCAAAGGAAGGAGTATGTATAGTTGTGAGTAAAAGATGGAAGAGGAGCATAAGACAGTATGGATCAGTTGGGTCAAGGATTGTGTGGGTAAAGTTGAAAGTTGGAATACAAATGTGGGCGATTGTGTGTGTGTATGCGCCAACGCAAGATCGTGCTAGAAGAGTGAGAGAAGAGTTCTGGACAAATGTAGAAGTGTGCATGGAAAAGTTTGGAAGGAATGAGAGAGTGTTTTTGATCGGTGATATGAATGGTAAAGTTGGGAATGTGAAGGTGGATGGAATAGTTGGTGAGTGGGGTGTGCCTGCTGAGATAGATGAGAATGGGAGTGCATTAGTGGACATTTGTGCTGGGAGGGGGTTGGTGATAGCCAATACCCTCTTCAGGCATAAAATGATCCACAGGTATACATGGCGAGTGATGAGAAGGGTGGGTGGTGAACTGAATGAAAGGAAGGCAATGATTGATTACGTGTGTGTGGATGAAAGGATGCGAAGATGTGTAATGGATGCAAGAGTTTATTGAGGTTGGGCGAGTGGACTTTCTGACCACTACTTGGTGGTGACCAGAATTAGAATTCAAGTAAGATGGAGGAATAGAAGAAGGGAAAGACGAGAGGAAGGAGTAGTTGCAAGGAGAGTGGAAAAGTTACAAGAGGATGTGAAAAAGGCAGAGTATAAGAGTGAAGTGGAGGAACTATTGGGCAAATATGAATTGGAGCAGATGGGAGATATGGAAGGTGTGTGTAGGATATTTACAGAAGAAATATGTGCAGCATGTGATGTGGTGTGTGGAAGGAAGAGAAGACGGAGGGGGGTGCAAGGAACAGCGTGGTGGACTGAAGAGGGAAACAGGCTGTGGCACAAAAGAAGAAAGCATACAATGAATGAATGAGAAATAGGGGCGTGGAAGAAATTGAGAGACGGAAGAGAGAGTTATATGTAGAGAGAAAGAGAGAGGTGAAAAGATTAGTAAGAGAGAGTAAGAAGAGAGTGGATGAAGAATTTGGAAGGAATTTGAGTGTAAAGTGGAGGGACTGTAAGAAAATGTTCTGGAAAGAGGTGAAAAGAGTAAGACAGGGTGGAAGTGAAGTTAGCAGGGGAGTGAAAGATAAAAATGGTAGATTACTAGTGGAGAAGGGCGAAAAAGTGAGCAGATGGAGAAAACACTTTGAGGAATTGTTGAACATAGAGGATGGAAGTAATGCGAGTATAAGTAGCTGGGGAATGGCTGGGAGAAGGAGGGAGGTGAGAAGACAGGAAGAAACCAGTAGGATGGAAGTTGTGGAAGCAATGAAGAAAGATAAGTTGAGGAAAGCCCCAGGAATTGATTAAGTGTGTGGTGAAATGCTGAAGCATGGGGGAGAGATAGTAGTAGAATGGATGTGGAAGATGTGCAGATTGGCCTGGGAGGAAGGTAGAGTCTCGGAGGATTGGAAGTCAGGTATAATTATTCCCTTGTACAAAGGAAAAGGGGAAAAAGAAGTGTGTGGTAATCATAGGGGCATTAGTCTTCTTAGTATAATAGGAAAAGTGTATGGTAGGATACTTATTGACAGAGTTAGAGAAAGAACAGAGAAATTAGTTGGAGAAGAACAGGGAGACTTTAGGAAGGGAAGAGGTTGTGTTGATCAGATATTCATTCTTAGATCTTTAGTGGAAAATTTCTAGAGAAGGGAATGAAGTTATATACGGCTTTCATGTATTTGGAGAAAGAATATGACAAGGTGGATAGACAAGGATTGTGGAAAGTGTTAAGAATATATGGAGTAGATGGGAAGTTGTTGAATGCTGTGAAGAGTATGTACGATGGTGCGAAGGCTGCAGTGCGTGTGGATGGTGAACTAAGTGAATTTTTCTCTTTGAAAGTTGGGTTGAAACAGGGATGTGTCATGTCTCCATGGTTGTTCAATCTGTACATGGATGGGGTAATAAAAGAGGTACAAGGTAGGGTAGTGGATGTTGGAGTGGCTTTGGTGAGAGAGGATAATGTTTGGAAACCCCCTGTACTGTTGTTTGCAGATGATACTGTGTTGTTGAGTGAAGATGAAGGGAAGCTTCAAGGCTTGGCGGATGAGTTTGGGAGAGTGTGTAAGAAACGGAACCTAAAGGTGAATGTAGGGAAGAGTAAAGTGATGGTCTTTGAGAGAGGTGAAGTCAGTGAATGTACAACGAGGTTGGCTGGTGAGGAATTGGAAAATGTGAGTACGTTTAAGCACTTGCGTAGTGTGATGAGTAAGGATGGAGGTTTGGAGGGTGAAGAGCTTGAAAGGGTACAGCAGGGAAGAAAGGTTGCTGGTTCTTTGAAAGCAGTGATAAGAAACAGGGAAGTGAGCATGGAAGTGAAAAAGTTACTACATGATAGTATTGTGATACCAACTCTAACGTATGGAAGTGAAGCTTGGACGTTGTTGGAAGGACACAAGTCAAGAGTGAGAGCTGTGGAAATGAGTTATTTAAGAGAAGCCTGTGGAGTCACATGGAGAGACAGGCTGATGAATGAGGATATAAAGGAGCGTTGTGGTGTAGATGTGGATGTGATAGGAAGCGTTATGAGGAACACACTGAGGTGGTTTGGCCATGTGGAGAGGATGGAGGGTGAAAGACTGACAAAGAGAGTGTATGTGAGTGAGGTGTAGGGTGGAAGAGGGAGGGGGAGGCCGAGGATGAGATGGAGGGATGGGGTGGACAGGTATATGAGAGCGGGGGGTGTGAGTTGGGAGCAGGGCAGTGAAATGGCGGGGGACAGGGCGACTTGGAGGCGATTTATATATATATATATATATATATATATATATATATATATATATATATATATATATATATATATATATATATTGCCAGACGCCTCAATCCCGTTTGGGATGGCCACAAACAAATCGCCTCCAAGTCGCCCTGTCCTCCGCCATTTCACTGCCCTGCTCTCAACTCACACCCCCTCTCTCATATACCTCTCCACCCCATCCCTCGGTCTCATCCTCGGCCTCCCCCTCCCTCTTCCTCCCTCCATATATATATATATATATATATATATATATATATATATATATATATATATATATATATATATTCATAAATATTACAAACTACACAGTGAGAGACCATTACACAATTTACTCTTGCATAATTATGTGTTTTCTAATTTTAATTTTATAAGCAATTAAGAGTAAAGTAAAATATGATTGACTGTATAATCCCATTATGCTAAGTAAAGTTCCACAATTAGTGCCCAAAGGATCAACATTAACAGTGACAAATACCCTGACACAAACACCAGAAAATGATCAACAAAATATAAATTCCGAAACATCATCAGAAACCAAAACAAGCAGAAAACCAGACTCAGGAAACAAAACACACACTAGATAAAGAACAGCAGACAGATGCAATTTACGCTGAAGTAAATGACGATGACACTTGGTCAGAAATTTCAGGTGCAAATAGTGAACTTTATAAAAATTCACTTCCATTTTACTATAACTTAGACCATAGAGTATTAAGTTCAGGAAAAAATATGATTTGCCTGTAAATGGCGATTGCAAGAAAAACACGGAAAAGATGGCTAATGTAGATGAAACAAGTCCTAGCGCAGTACACTACCTTCTCCACAAAATTCCAGTAATACTCTATTTCCAATTTACAGTATATTTGTCATGAAGATAATGAACTACCAAAATTCCCTGGTATAGAAAAAGATAAGACTGACATAAACACACTTACTGAACAATGTCAGCAGTATTTCATTAGGAGACACATTACAGATGAGAAAGGAAAAATAACTATTTTTTCAGCTAGAATAAACCAAGAACAATGTCCAGCGGGCAATTTGTTACGGTCAGACAAGTTGTTGACAGCTTCAACATTTGAGCAGTTTAAGACAGAATTCCTTAGCAAATTCTCTGGAGGCAAGAATTTTCTTGATGGTATAATCCCAGAAATACACAAAATTGTAGACCTACTTAGGCAAACACACTCAGGCTCAGATATAGGGAAGATTACAGCAGATATTTTCATCATTAAGAAGACCCTTTTATTTAGCCTAGAAAACTGAGTCACAGAGGATGGTAATATATCACCAGTGCATGTCGTTGACATCATTGGCTACATATCAACCCTCTGCCAATTTCCTGACAAAAAAAAAAAAAAAAAAAAAAAAAAAAAAAAAAAAATCCCATATAATCCAGGGATGAATTTACTTGATTTCATTTATGAGGTGGAATTAAACTGCAGTAAAGCTGGTGTGACTGACACATCACAGGCAAACAGGACAGGGATGAGAGTGCTAGAAATCGTCAAGTCTTGGGAAGGACCCGACACAATCTCGACCAATTCAGAAACAAGCATACGGTCAGGTTTGCTGAAGGACTCGTTCCCGCACACCAGGTAACAGGACGATACAAAAGCCTGGCCGAAGTCCCAGTAGACATCGATCGGCACAAAGACAAACAAATGGAAGATCTCCTCATAGGTCGAACTCAAGTAACACTCTGTTATTATTGTGCAAAGCTTGGTTAAACAAAATCGGAGTGTTATATTAAAATGAAAGAAGATAGGTAAAAGGCAAAAAGGTTTCGAGTCATTTTGCAGATATCATAAGTCCACCGGACATTGGACCTCAGTGTAGAACGATAGAAAAAGTTTTATCCGTCTATTGGTCGGGGGAAGATCGTACCAGCACAAGAGACGACGACACATAAAACACCCAAATAAACAAATAGTCAACATAGGGAGTCTCTTTGGAAATGAATGCATTTGGTCTCTGCTTTATGTCATGACAAGTATATAAACACGATGATAAAGTTGATGTACTCAAATGTGGATGGAATGGTATCTAAATTACTAGAGATGAATGATTATGTCAGAGAAAATGAACCACAAATAATATGCCTAACTGAAACCAAATTAACACCAAGGATACCCAATGACATACTAAATTTAGAGGAATACAATATATGGAGAAGAAACAGAAATTTAAGAAAGGGAGGAGGAATTATAATATTAACTAAGAAAAATCTAAGTCAATGAAATAAAACTAGATATACCATCACAAGTAGAACTGATTGCAGTAGAGATCAACACATCTGAAGGGAAAGTAATTGTAGCCAATTTGTACATGCCACCCAGATCAAACGCATGGGAAAGAGACGAATATGAGGACCTGGCAGAGAGTACAATTCAGAGTTTAAGATCATTACTACATAAAATGGAAGAGAAATTGGAAAGGATGATACTAACTGGAGATTTTAATACAAATATAAATTGGAATACTCTAGATATAATTAGCCAATAGAGCTGTTGGGACCAAAATCTCCTGGATCTCGTGCAAGAGTTTTTCCTAACGCAACATGTGAGGGAAACCACCAGAAAAAGAGGAATCGATGTACCTTCAGTGCTAGATCTAATATTTACTAGGCAAGAAAATGATATTGACAGTTTAATATATCACCCTCCACTCGGGAAAAACGATCATGCAGTACTAAATTACAACTTCAGGATAGCATATGACATAGTTAACAGCAATGAAAGTTACAAAAAGAGCCTAAACTATAAAAAGGGAAATTATCAAGACCTAAAGAAGTATTTCTTAGAAGTTGATTGGGAAAATAAGCTTAGAGGACAAGATTTAACCCGCCCCGTCCCGACCACTTTTTGACCACTGGTACCCCCCAATCCCGACCATTTTTCGACCCTTTTTTTTTTTTTCCTAAAACTTTCGCTTTTGGTGAGAAACATCGAAAATTCATAGAGAAATCGCTCACCTGAGGTTTAAAATACTCATTACAGGTAGGAGAGCCTCCTTACCTTACTGGGTTTTCTATCAGGCTGGCACCAAAGAAAACAAGTTCTATGGGAGGATAACTATTTCACACCACTCATAAACGGTATTTATTTATTTACTGTTACGAATTTATATGTAGTACAAGAGAGTATATTGGTTTTCAAGCAGTAATATAGGCATTATAAGCATTGTTTCACTCACTAATACCTGACCTTTTTTTGCCACATTACCTGATCATCATTTCTAACTGTTTCTTCCTCTAATGCTATGTAAACTTTGTCCTCCACATTGTCATTGATTGGGGAATCACTCTGGCCCTGAATTTCGTACCGTGGCATGACATGGCTATACTGGCCAGGTCACTGATAACAGGTGAATTGCTGAGAAAAGGGCATGCAGGGGGGGGGAGGAGGTCATGCTGGGTAAGGCATTGTCTCTGCCTGGCATCTTGTTGAGGAAGGTGTCCCGTGTATACGTACCATAAATGACTCGCGAAAATTGAAAATTGTGGAAATTATGAACCTTGCAATTGCAGGACGTTGAAGTACGTCCTCGGGATTAGCTGTGACAAAACGTGAGGACGTGGAAGTACGTCCTCGGGACGGCGCGGGTTAAATGCTATATATAAAAAATTCTGTGAATTTTATGAAATAGGAGTCCAGAAGTACATCCCACAGCACAAAGAAGCAGATAAGAAAATACAGAAATGGTTCAATACAGAATGTAAAAAATCAAAAGAAAGAAGAGATTTGTTGTGGAATAGATACAGAAGACACAATAGTGAAAGTGCATATAATAATTACAAACAGGCAAGAAACGATTATACAAGAATAAGGAGGGAAGCCCAAAAAGAGTTTGAGGAGGATATAATGAATAAAAGTAGTGATCAACCAAAGCTGTTTCACAGCTACATCAGAAGCAAAACCAAAGTAAAAGATATAATGCAATCCATTACGGACGAGGGAATCACTTATACGCAAGAGAAAGATATTTGTAAAGCACAAAATAAGAATTTCCAATTAGTTTTTACAGAAGAAAATAATTTTGAGAGGGACTATGTGGAACATGCATGTCCACACATACTACCAGATATACAAATAGCAGAAAAAGTAATACAGGAGGAGTTAAGTAAATTAGACAGAGGAAAAGCAAGTGGTCCTGATGAAATTTCGTGTTGGGTACTACGAGAATGTGCAAAGGAGTTAAGTAAACCATTACCTTTAATTTTCAAGAAATCCTTGAGTCAAGGTAAACTACCTGATATTTGGAAAAAAGCAAATATTGTCCCCTTATTCAAGAAAGGAAATAGACAAAATCCACTCAACTACCGATAAGTATCACTGACCAGTGTTGTAAGCAAGATATTAGAAAAGCTTATAAGAAAAGCTTGGGTAAATCATCTAGAAGAACACAGTATGATAACAGAAAGACAGTTTGGTTTCAGAAAAGGAAAATCATGTGTCACTAATCTGTTGAGCTACTATGACAGAGTAACAAACACAATAGAGGAAAGAGAAGGATGGGTGGACAGTATCCATTTAGATTTCAAGAAAGCTTTTGACACAGTACCACACCAAAGACTTTCATGGAAACTGTACCATCAAGGAGGAATTCGATGCAAACTGTTTTTTTGGATGCAAGATTTTTTTCATAAAAAGAGAAATGAGAACAGTCCTGAGAGGAAACTACTCATCATGGAAAGAAGTGACTAGTGCAGTACCACAGGGTTCAGTGCTGGCACCAATCATGTTTTTAGTGTATATAAATGATAAACAGTAATACTGGAAATGAGAGCCATCTGAATATGTTTGCAGATGATGCAAAAATACAAAGGAGAATTACTAACACAGACTTTTGTAAAGAGCTACAAGAAGAATTAAATAAACTTCATGAATGGAGTAATACATGGCAAATGGAATTCAGTGTGGACAAGTGTCATGTAGTCAAGTTTGGTAAAAGTGGAAAAAGACCTGATTGGGATTATAAGTTAGGATATAAAACCCTATACACATCAGAAAGAGAGAAGGACCTAGGTGTGATTATCAATAACAGACTATCTCCGGCTGACCACATCAGCGAGAAGGTACGGAACATGTATACACTGCCTGCAAATATGAGAATAGCATTCACATACATAAATGAAGTCATGCTAAGAAGGATAATAACATCATTCATTAGACCAACCCTGGAATATGCATCAGTAGTCTGGAGTCCTCATCTCAAAAAACACATAGACAAGATTGAAAAAGTTCAAAGGGCCGGTACAAGATGGATACCAAGCCTAAGGGACCTAAGCTACGAAGAAAGACTAAATAAACTGAATCTACCAACACTACATGAGAGAAGGAAAAGAGGTGACATGATAATGCTATATAAGTGCATAGTAGGGAAGGAGAAAATAGACATAAATGATTACTTAACATATGGAGAAGCATCAGCAAGAGGACACTGCAAAAAACTGCATAAGAAGAGAGGTGATAAAGACGTAAGGAAATTCAGTTTCCCAAACAGAGCAATTGATCAATGGAATGCACTACCGAATGAAATAGTGTGTGCCAAAACAGTTCACAAATTTAAGGATATGTACGATAAATATGGTTTAAGACACGGGACAGTGCGAGCTTGACTCATTCCTGTAAAGATACAATTAGGTAAGAATTAGGTAAGAACACACACACACACACACACACACACACACACACACACACACACAAGGTTTGTGTTGTTCATATTGAATTACATTGCTTTTATATTACTCCTCCTCTACAGCTCATGAATCATTTACCGTAGTTCCTCGCTTGACTGAATGAAAAGGAGTATGTCATACATAAATATAAGATTTTTTCAGTGGATCAGTAATTACGTTGCTTCTTTGTCATTCCAGTTTAATTTATGAAAACATCCAGGCATGCAGTGATTAAACTGGGTGAACATTTGCCTCCACGTCTAACACTATGCTTTTCGGGCATTTCTGAGTATCCCAATAAAATTATATGGTAGCCGTTTTTTCGCTAAAAATATTTTTCAGTAGTTGTACATAAGTTTCTTTTATAGCTTCTCCTCGAGTTACTCACATCTATGCAGCTGTTTCAATTGAATCAAATGTCTTCATCATATTCTGGAAAGGCCGGGCCCAGTGACTTCCTATATTCTGAAGTTTTCTCGATTACCTGATTAATAAGCAGAATATGAACTATTGGCGAGTAACCACTTTGAAATCTTGCCTGTTTTTTTTTTCTGGCTGGTTTGTATCTAAGTTAATACAAAATCGATTTGTTAACTCTTGTGAAGAGCTTGTACACAAGAGGAAGAAAACTAACTGGACTGTAGTTTTTTTAGGTCTTTGATATTAACGATATTTTTTTAGTATAAGAATGGATTGCTTTTTTTCCTACAGTTGGGTAAATCTGTGACTCCTAAAGCTTTCGTGCATAGTTTTGATAGTTCAATTAAACAAAGTCATCGGCATCCTTTGTAAAATCAGCGGTGATACCACCATTACCCTTCACCTTACCCCTCTTTACTCCTCCCAGACCGTTCCTCACATCATGCAGTGTAACGTTGGAGGTGGCTGTGCACACTGTTTCTCTGTCCTTGAGTAACCGTTCGACCACAATATTGCTACTGTAAAACTTCGTGTAAAGTCTTCAACTACAAGGAATATATTTTTCTTTTGTAAGATTTAACCTCTTCCTCTCTCGTCTCATGATTCTTGAATATCCTTTGTTTATTGCACTTACGTTCTTCATGTTATTGCCATGTGATTTGTCACTGAGGATGGAATCTGCTCATTATTTTAACTGATAATTTTTTTTTTTCTAAGGTTTACTTCCTAATTTTTATGTAGGAAGGACTTATTCATCGCCCTAAGAATACTACTTTCAGTCAAATTCACCTGCATTCCATCTCTTACACGCTGAATAAAAGTAGAAAGTAAACTGGTGTCGTCTCACATGCATTATTCTAAACTGCTTTTACACTAAGGTCTTCCATTACAAATGTATTCTGAAGATTGTGCTTATGCATTGCCTCTATATCTTCATATAATTATGCTACTTTCTCATCATCATAAGATACTGGCACATAGGCTTGAACTAGCTTCCTCTTGGTTTTTTGTTTCCTCCGCCAACGAAGTTGGAGGAGGTTATGTATTCACCTATGTTTGTTGCTTGCCAGAATCGAAATATTTGGCAATCATGTTGGTCAGTTCAGTTCCGTATGTTCGTCTACCTGTCTGTTTGTCTGTTTGCTCTCTACAGGTCACAAATTTGCGCCAATTGTACTGAAAAAAAATCAGAAGGTAGATATCCATAAACATAGGAAGCCTACTGTTTTTCACCAAAACCGGTCAAGGCGCTTAGTGGCCGTGGGTCCGGAAATCGTCGTGACCTAGTGTCCGACGCGCCTCGGCACCATTTTTTCAAATTTTCAAAAAAAAAAAAAAAAAAAAAATCTTACCAAATTGAAAAGCAACGTCTGGCGCACCTGGCAATGCAATTTTTAACTTCCTAAAACCATCCTGTGCTTCGCAATGAAGAGAGAGAGAAAAAAAAAATGACTGCCTAGACGCCGTTGAAAATTAAGCAGACACAATTGAATCCATCCGGCAAGCGCTCTACTGCCCTCACGCCAGTGAAAAATAAGTAGACGATCGGATCCAGCCGGCAAGGGAGGAAGAGGGTGGAAAAAGGAGGGAGGAGGGGGGGGAAGACTGGGGAGGAAGAGCTGGGGAAGAGGGGAGGGGGGGAAGAGTTGGAAGGAAGAGGGGAGGGGGGAAGGGTTGGAAGGAAGAAGGGTGGGGAGAAGAGGGGGAAAGAGGGGGAAAGAGGAGGAAAGAAGGGAGCAGAAGAAGAAAGGGGAGAAGGGGGAGGAAGAGGAAGGAAGAAGGGGGGAGGGGAAAAAGGGGGGGAAAAGAGGGAAGGATCCATCCGGTAAGCGCTCTCTATGGCAGCTTCATCTGTTTGTCTGTCCACACGATATCTCCGAAAGTTCACAATGAATTTCAATGAAATTCTGTGAAAGGGTAGGCTATGAGCCACGAGAGAACTAATTGTTATGGTATGGTAAAGATTCCCCCTTCGTTCTTCTAGAAGGGGCCGGGCCGTACGTTAGCCGAGTCAGTGAGGTCAGGCAGCCTTACCAGCCCCTTGGCTGTTTCGTTGATTCAAGTTAAAGTACACACACACACACACACACACACACACACACACACACACACACACATTTATACATATATACATGTACACATATCCATATGTACATGCACATATATACACACAAACACAAACACACACACACACACACACATATATATATATATATATATATATATATATATATATATATATATATATATATCACAACACAGGCACACCATAGGCATACACGCTAGGTGGGAGAGGGAGCAGAAAGCACAACTTGAGTTAGAACAAAGAGGGAAGTCGTGGCTACAACACAGGCTGCAGCATATCGGAGGGTAATTGTCGGTCTGGCAGCTGCATGGGTTCGTGGTGTATCAAGATTGGGAAGGGAGTATCTTTTCCTGACCCGGGAGGTGGCTGGACATCTGAGGAGGTAGTGCAGGAGGGGGAAGGGGGTGGTTATCTGGCAGTGATGACACTCAGAATAAGGGTCTGGATCCTCATCCGCAATCTCAGAAAAAAGCTTATAACCAAGACGAAGGAGGCGATGGCGATTAAGTGTTTTTGTGCCGTACCTGGCGTTAACCGGCAGGGACTTATATTGTGTGGCCACAGCATACCAACTGGCAGAGGGGGAGCCCAGATGTACATGATGACAGTGATCTGCTTTAGTTAAAGCAGCTGCCTTATATCCGATGGAGCGTTTGGTTTGTATTTCAAGGTCAATATTGGGTCTATCAAGGGCGGTCTTCACTGTGTGGTCAGCCTTTTCATTTCTGATGATGTTGACATGACTTTGGATCCAATTGACGGTGATCGATCCCCCTGTATTGTGGATTGCAATGGCAGTGTTGAAAATATCATATATAAGTTTAGTGTTGTCATTGTGAGTGTGTCGGCAAAGCGTGTGGATGGCTGAAGCTGAGTCTGTGTGTATGATGGTGGGGGATGTAGGTGAGTGCTCTAGGACGTCAGAGAGGGCGGCGGAGATAGCTGCCAGCTCAGCTTGAAGGGTGGAGGCCCCATCCGTGATCCGCAAGCCGTAGGAACGATCCCGACACACAAAGGATGCCCTGGCCTTTGAAGACGTAACCGAGCCGTCAGTGTAGTACATGGCCGTGTCAGGGACTGTGAGGGTGGCGATTCGTCTGAGGACTTTTGACGCATCAGTTGGGTGGGGGTTTGGGTCTTTGGTGGAGAGCGGGGGATGATGAGATTTAGCAGAGGGGGGCTCCAAGGAGGCTGAGCCTGGTAGGTGGCTCCAGGTGTAGTAGAGACCTGCATGATGTAATCAGCCAGGTTGCATTCGTGAATAGCACGCACGGCACTGTGAACCCAGCTGTGTGGCAGTAGGTCAGGGTGGAGATTAACTGCTGCTATGAGTCGGGGCAGGAGTGGGAGAGGAGAGGAGTTGTGGGCTAACTTGGCTGCGAGACCAGCCACTATGTGGAGGTGTAGTGACTCCAGGTTACACTCCAAGTGGAGGTTGCAGAGGCGTGTCCACATGGGGGCTCCAGTCATAATCCACATAGTATGGTTTTGGATGACCTCCAGTTTGTCAAGCAGTGGTGAGTCGATAGTAGGCAGTGCTGGGGCCGCATAGTCAACCAAGGCTCTGATGGCCTGTATATAAAAGAGGCGGAGGACTTTGTAAGTTGCTCCTCTCCCCTTTCCTGCCAAGGACCTCAGTGCATTAAGGTGGAGGTTTGTTTGTTCTCGGAGGTGGTTAACTTCTTGGTTAAATGAAAGTTTGGAGTTGAAGATAACTCTGAGGTACTTGTGCGTGGTACCAAGGTGGAGCTGGTCTGTAGGAGGGTTGATGAGGAAAGGGAGGGCCTTGGTCTTATGGGGGTTGATCTTAAGCCCCAGCTCTATACATTTTTGGTGGAGTCTTGTCAGGGCCTTCTGGGCTTTAGCATGGTAGGGGCCCCCATGGACGACCAAAGTTATGTCATCTGCATAACAGAGGAGGCGAGCTCCGGGGCCTAGGTCCACTTGCAGAAGGCAGTCTATTAAAATATTGAAGAGCGTGGGGCTGAGAATGCTGCCCTGTGGGATGCCATTCGTGTGCTGGTATTCTGAGGATGTGTGCCTCTGGAAGCGTATTGCTGCTCTCCGACCCCAGAGAAAACTTTCCAGCCAGCTTAGGAGGCGACCCTTGACCCCTCTGCTTGCCAGGGCTGCCAGGATAACCTCTGGGCATGCCAGCTCGAAGGCCTTCTCCAGGTCAATAATGACAGCTAGGCCTCTGCCACCATGCAACTCAGAGAGGAACGAACTCAGGCACTCAGCTGTCCCTTACCTCTGGTGCAGGCAAAGATGTGGCTGCGAAGGGCTGGCAGGAGCCAGTCAAGCTGCCGGAGCGCCATCCTCTCAACAGTCTTGCATAGGCAGCTGAGAAGGGAGATGGGCCTGAAGGCTGTGGGATCAGGTGGTTTGGGGATGGAGCGAATGGTGGCAGTCTCCCACTGCTCAGGGAGTTTACCCAGGGACCATGAATGGTTAAGTAAATCTAGGAAGGCAGACCTCTCTGTGATACCATCTGGGCCTGGGGCAGTGTCAGTGCTGGTTTTGAGTGCATTATCAAGTTCGTGCATGGTAAACAACTGATCACAGTCTGCTGGGGTGGTCTTGCAGGTGTGTATCAGATCTGATCTGGCCTGGTGTAGGGCTTCCTGCTGACGTCTAGTGTCTTCAGGAAGCTGGGTGGGTGAAATCCGCAGAGCAAATGAAGCTGCCAACCTTTCAGCCTCTCCCTGTGTATTGATGTGAGAGGGGGAACGAGGTGGGAGGGGGCTAGAGACGGTCCTCAGCTTCTTCCAGATGCTCCCCAGCTTCGAATGAGCTCCTAGGGACCGACACCATTCCAACCGTTTGCTCCTTGATGTCAGCCTTTTCGGCTATGGAGTGCCTGATGACAGCTTGAAGCTGGGCTAGGCTGTCAGGTGGTGGATTGGCTCGATGGATCTTCTTGGCCTTGTTAAGACGCCTGTTAAGTTCCTGCACTCTGTCACAATAGAACCAGTGGTCCTTGTGGAAGGCTTTTGGTGGGACAGTTTTGGGGATGGAGGAACCTGCCACTGTGTGGAAGGAGTCTGTGAGGAGGGTGGCATGTTTTTCCAGGTCGACTTGGGGGCTGAAGTTTGCTGTTTTCTCCAGTGTGGCAGTGAAGTGTGGACAGTCTGCTCACTTGGTGTTCCATCTTTGTGGGGGCCCAGAAGGTTTAGGGAGTGGGGCCACATCAATGATTGTGACAATTGCATGGTGGTCTGGTGTGAGGGTGGGGTGCTGTTCCCAGGTGGTAAGGGTAGTTAGCCCAGAGGAGATGAAAGAGAGGTGCAGCCGGCCTCCTCGTACATGTGTTGGTATGTTAGGGTCGTTAAGGAGTGCTATATCAGGCACCTTTTCCATCATCTCATCAATATGGCAGCCAGCAGTGTTGGTGGTGGACCTAGACCCAAGTCTGGATGGTGGACATTGAGGTCGCCGCAGATAAAGAGTCGTATGGTTGTGGAGAGAGTGGCAACCTCTTCAAGGTTAAGATCGGTGTTGGGGGGGAGACAGATGTTATAAATACGTAGGTGGTTATCCACCAGGGTGATGTCAATTCCCTGTATTTCAACATTGTCGCCACAGTCTGGTAGGGGACTGATGGCTGTGGCAGGGATGTGGCTGCATACTAGGATTGCACAACCCCTAGGGCCCCCTGGGGAGCTGGAGAGGAGGAAGGCAGTGAAGCCTTCCAACCTGAAAGGTTTATGAGATTTAAGCAGTGCCTTCTGGAGGAGGATGATGTCAAGTCGGTCCCTATGGGCTGCCTCCTTCAGCAAGGGGAGCTTGGGTGATGCACCCTGGATATTCCATTGCAGAATACATAGTGTCGGGGTGTTGGGGGTCTGTCTGGGGTCTTGGGGAGGGGGAGGGTGTCCCTTAGTCATCTACTTCTGTGCGTGGTGGTATGGGGGATCTTGAGCGGGGTCTGTGTGTGGCTGTGTTTGTGCATGGTGAAGGTGTGGGGGGTTGGCATTGTGATGTGCGTGTTGCTTTGTCCATGGTGAGGGTTTGGCTGCATGGGTTTGGGAGGGCCATGTGAAGGTGTTCCAGGGGCCTGTGTTGAGAGAGGGATCTGCTTCTCTTGTCTTCCTTGCTCCTTTGTTTGCGACGTTGTGTGGCTCTGTCGGGACAGTGTGCCTGGGGAGGGGTGGGGGAGATGGTATGGG
>NW_027644987.1:0-24990 GCF_032717465.1 Coenobita brevimanus | reverse complement strand
AGGGAGTGGGAGGGGTCATGGTAGGTGGCGGCAATGTTTCTCTCTGTGCTGGAGGGGGATGGTGCTGACGTGTGCTGGGTTCGGCAGTTGTGTGTTGTTTCTCTAGACACTGCACTATGGTCTTGTTGATCATTACGAAAGTTCCCTCTGGATGGGAGATGGGCTTGCCTATCATCAGTCCGATCCAGTCGGTGATGGATTCGCTGAGCTTTTGACTGAGGATGCAAAGGTCTTGCATGCTCAGTAGATAGTACCCCCGGGGCAGTGTGGGAGCTGGTGGAGGGGTTTGGGTTGCTCCGCCTGGCTCTGTCTGAATTCCAGTGGTCAGCACTGGTGGACGTGTGCGAGGTGAGTGAGGGACAGGGGGAAGGGATGCGGTAGGAGGGGTAGGCCGAGGTGGAGGGACTACAGAGGGCTTGCCGGTGTTTGGTGGCAGAGGGAGGAACTCTCCTGGGGTCGGTGGGGGCTGAGGTGTGGGGTGCGGTGCAGGCTGTTGGCCCCATGCAAAGGTCCCTGGTGGTGCGGGTGCTGCAGTCACCCTTGCCTGGACACAGTGATGTTCTCTTTCCATGCCCTTCCGCACTAGGTCTTTCCTTGCAGGACAGAGTTTGTTCCATGCATGGTGGGGGCCGCTGCAGTTGGGACATTTTGTGGTCACAGGCTGTCTGGCTTTCAGTTTGTCTATGCACTGCTGTGTGGGATGATGGCTGCTGCACACAGCACAGGTTGGAAGGTGGGTGCATCGGGACCGGTGGTGGCCGAAGCGTTGGCAGTTGAAGCAGCGGAGAGGTTCTGGAGTGTAGAGGCGGATGTTGTAGGTGTCCCACAATTTCAGGTTTAGGGTAGGAGGGATGGGGCCCCTGATGGTGACAAGAACCTGCCAGGCGGGTGCTCCCCTGACCTTGCATCATGTAGCTTCCTCTACTTGGTTGTGATTTCTGATGGCTTCTAACGGAAAATTTAGGGGATAGTGTTGGAGGATGACCTTCCTGGTGGCTAAGTTCAGGTCGAGTTTCTTTAGCTGTAAGGGTTTGCCTGCCACAGTGGAAAGGTTCTCTAAGGCATGCAGGGTAGTCTCATCAAGAGTGACCATGATGGTGTTCAGGTTCCTGATTGCCTCCATCCTAAACTGAAGGTGGGGTAGTTCAGTCTCAATGGCCACAACTGCTTCATAAGGGGTCTGGAAGGCATCAGTACTGAAGATGAGGAAGGCTGGGTACCTGGAGGTAGGGGGTTGGGGTGCCCTTGTGGTGTCTGGGGGGGCTGAGATGCATGCTGTGGGCCCCCACGTGAGGTGACAGCAGAGTTAGAGCTGTCTGAAGCAGAGAGGGGGGTGCTTGCTCCTTCAGAGAAGTTGCCTGAATGCCTTTTTTTCTGTCTATCCACCAGGGTTGCTATGTTCAGGAGCTTCAGTGGCTGAGACAGTGGCTGCATTCATCTGGGAGGAGGGGCCAGCAGGTGGAGTCAGGTTGGTGGTGTCAATGCAGGTGAGTTCAGGAATGGCAGCCGGGGCATCTTCAGCATCCATGGCCAAGTAAAAGTCCTCCTGGATATGGTCAGGGCCAGTGAGCCATGGTTTCTTGGCTGAGGAGCGTGGTTTATTGCTAGTAGGTGGAGGTGGAGTAGCAAGGTCACCACCAGGGTCAGAATCAGGACAAGGGTCAGGCGTGTTCATGGCTTAAAAAAAAAAGAAAAAAAAAGAAAGGGCACTCATCAGGAAACCTACCTATTACCCGTGGCTAAGTTACCCCGAGTACAACACCCCCCCCCACTAATGGAGGACGAGGGGTGGGTCGTGAGTATGCCTTAGGTATCCCTTCACAGGGACCTAACCTAACCCCTAACAGAAATGTCACCCCAGATGCCTCCTATAACTACCCCTACCTAAGGGTCCCCCTCGTGGGTGTTCCTATACGAACAAACCCTCGGGGTTCAACGTCGTACTATGCCTGGGGTATCTAGTGACAAGGCTGACAAGAGTGCATCAAAAACAAAGTCCATAAACACGCCCCAAAAGGCTAAGAATGGGAAAAATCCTTTAAGAGTAAATGAGACTAAGTCCCAAAAACCCCTTTGTAGTGTCAGAGACAATGTCCTCTAAGGTGGCAAAAAAGGGTAAAACTGGAGAAAATCGACAAGAGGGCCAGAAACAATGTCCCAAAAGTGGCTCCAAAACCGGAAAAATGAGCGAAAATCAACAAGAGTAAATGAGACTAAGTCCCAACACTTAAGAGCTCTGACAACACGTCTGCACATGGAGAGTGTCGATCCTCAAATGGAGAACTAATTAAATATTGGGACGGATCTGGATCCTGATTCGTATTCTACCGTACAATATCTCCAACTGTTTTCAACGAATTTCGATGAAATTACGTGGAAGGATGGGCCATGGACCAAGAAAGAGCTGATTAAGTTTGGGAGCGGATCCGGATCTGGATCTTATGTATCCCGCACAATATCTCCGGAAGTTCTTAATGACTTTCAATATAAGTTTGTGGAAGAGTGGGCCATGGGTCACAGAAAAATTTATTATACTTTGGGACGGATTCGGATCCTATGTATTCCACACAATGTCTCCACAGATCTGGATCCCTTTTGATAGCAATGGCATTAGCGGAGGTGTGCGATCTCTGAGTGCTTTCTAGAGTAGCTATATTATTAGGCCTGAGACTCATTTAAAGTGAAGAAATCTAAGTATTTTTAAAACCAGAAATCGTACTCTATATTTCTTTTTCTCTTGTTTGCCTCTGTAGCAAATTATGTCTGTCCCTATTCTTCTCCAACTAATTCCTGTTATTTCCCAAACTCTGTCCATAAGTATCATACTATTTTCTTTTCCTGTTACACTAAGGCGACAAATGCCCCTGTAATTACCAAACACTTCTTTTTCTCTTTTTCCTTTGTACTGGGGAATAATTACACTTGACTTCCAATCCTCCGGGACTCTACCTTCCTCCCATGCCATTCTGCACACCTTTCATATCCATTCTGCTTCTATCTTTCCCCCATGCCTCTGTAGGCATAATAATTATAACACAATACTATATGTAATTACCGGTACTGTATATAGCTATAGGTAACAATATGTAGAACAGGTAGTTATCTCTTCGTCCTCCAGGAAGAGTTAGAGAACACATCTCCTTGCCTAGACAGAACCAGGAATGTCAATTCTCATAATGTATATCCACAACCCTTGTTGACCCAGACCATCAAGAATTCTTAGCCATACAATGTATCTCAAACTTCCTTGTAGACCAGACGAACAAGAATTTCATGACGTATCCAAACACGTGGAGTAGCCAGCCCTAGTCAGTTAGTCTACGTGGTAGGAAATTTACCATACACATCCTACCCACACTTTATATAATGTCGGAGAGATTCCCTTCAGATGAGAAGGGAGTTAGAGAGAGAAGGGGGAAGAAGGGCTGGTGAGAAGGTCCAAATAGTATCATGCTTTACTAAACTGTATCTCATCATTTTTAAAACTTTGTGCAATAAACTTTGTAACCTGAGAGTGCTGTAACTCACCTCATTGACACTATGTCTCACTACTTAATTCTGGCTGAGCTTAACGATCCATAATCAAGTGCCCTATCTCACTACAAGTACCTAAAACTACGCTATCAAGATTGGTGGCCAGATAACTTTCTCTGTATAATTACACCCCTCGGCAACGTCTACTTACATTGGTGGCAGTGGTAAAAACGAACCACAATTAAGCTACGCCTTATAAGTTTACACAACTGCTACAACGGTAAACTATGATACCTACCTCACTACATTCACTGAGAGTGGTGGCGAGCTATAAACGAAGCCGATTAACGTCTCAATCACAGCAATCCATGACTATGCTCTATCTGGCGACTTCACGCAATCAAACAAAAAACAAACAAGCAAAGCAGAGAGTGAGAGCCAGCATCACATCAACGCAGCTTAACTTCGTCCCTAATTGCACCTAAACCACAACTCAACGATTACGAGAAACAGTATCAATGATAAACTACGTCTATCAGCAACTCTACAAGCCTACAAGTTAATCTCAACAAGTAAGGAAAATCAAACTCTACAAGACGAAGAAGTGAACAAGGAAAGAAGAAAGTGCATCTGTGTGTTGGCACAACTTCAGCACATTTTCTCCCTCCTTGAACCAACACCCTCCTCCTCCACGACCTCCACCTTCTCCATCCCCAACAACCCCCACCATCTTCTTCCCCACCATCACTACCACAGTGAGGCAAGCAGGTTAGCATTGTCATCATTTGCTTAAGTCGTCATAACCCGTCAATCAGTCCGACTGCCTGACAACACCAGCCTGCCTTTCTGCATCTATCTGCCTGCCTGCCTGTCTGCCTGCCTACACTAGCAACGACACCGAGTGCTGACTCTTTCATATCAGGACCTAACTTACTTCAACCAATCCCTAAGTGACGTGTGTGACATCTGACCTCCACCACCAGGAAGAGGAGAGCGAGTGGCTTGGCCCCAGATGAAATCAACAATCAACAAACACCATGACTTTATCTCCACTGCTGTTCTAGTGAGTTGATTTATTCTAACGAAGGTTGTATTAGTTAACACTTCACCACTTGCATAACTATCCATAAAATACTATCACTTAGTTAAGGAACCGAGGAATTATATATATATACCCCCCCTGGGGGTAGAGTTTTTTTTTCAAGAATACTCCCCCAGTATCCCTGCCTGTCGTAAAAGGCGATTAAATGGGTTGGCGGAGGGTTAGTGCCCCTCCCCGGAAAACAACTAACTAAAAAAGCAAACAATAAGCCTCAGACAAGGACTGACCAAACGTTGACGACCAAGGACCGGACAAAGGACATGGTTATTGGAACGTGGAATGTAAGGGGAGCGAATGATGAGGTGAATGAGAGATAGATTGTCCAGGTGCTTGAGGGTGTGAAAGTGGATGTATGTGGAATAACTGAAACAAAATGGAGAGGAGAAAGTATGAGAGAATGGGAGTATGGATGGGGTATATGTGCAGGAGTAGATGAGAATGAGAGGGCAAAGGAAGGAGTATGTATAGTTGTGAGTAAAAGATGGAAGAGGAGCATAAGACAGTATGGATCAGTTGGGTCAAGGATTGTGTGGGTAAAGTTGAAAGTTGGAATACAAATGTGGGCGATTGTGTGTGTGTATGCGCCAACGCAAGATCGTGCTAGAAGAGTGAGAGAAGAGTTCTGGACAAATGTAGAAGTGTGCATGGAAAGTTTGGAAGGAATGAGAGAGTGTTTTTGATCGGTGATATGAATGGTAAAGTTGGGAATGTGAAGGTGGATGGAATAGTTGGTGAGTGGGGTGTGCCTGCTGAGATAGATGAGAATGGGAGTGCATTAGTGGACATTTGTGCTGGGAGGGGGTTGGTGATAGCCAATACCCTCTTCAGGCATAAAATGATCCACAGGTATACATGGCGAGTGATGAGAAGGGTGGGTGGTGAACTGAATGAAAGGAAGGCAATGATTGATTACGTGTGTGTGGATGAAAGGATGCGAAGATGTGTAATGGATGCAAGAGTTTATTGAGGTTGGGCGAGTGGACTTTCTGACCACTACTTGGTGGTGACCAGAATTAGAATTCAAGTAAGATGGAGGAATAGAAGAAGGGAAAGACGAGAGGAAGGAGTAGTTGCAAGGAGAGTGGAAAAGTTACAAGAGGATGTGAAAAAGGCAGAGTATAAGAGTGAAGTGGAGGAACTATTGGGCAAATATGAATTGGAGCAGATGGGAGATATGGAAGGTGTGTGTAGGATATTTACAGAAGAAATATGTGCAGCATGTGATGTGGTGTGTGGAAGGACGAGAAGACGGAGGGGTGCAAGGAACAGCGTGGTGGACTGAAGAGGGAAACAGGCTGTGGCACAAAAGAAGAAAGCATACAATGAATGAATGAGAAATAGGGGCGTGGAAGAAATTGAGAGACGGAAGAGAGAGTTATATGTAGAGAGAAAGAGAGAGGTGAAAAGATTAGTAAGAGAGAGTAAGAAGAGAGTGGATGAAGAATTTGGAAGGAATTTGAGTGTAAAGTGGAGGGACTGTAAGAAAATGTTCTGGAAAGAGGTGAAAAGAGTAAGACAGGGTGGAAGTGAAGTTAGCAGGGGAGTGAAAGATAAAAATGGTAGATTACTAGTGGAGAAGGGCGAAAAAGTGAGCAGATGGAGAAAACACTTTGAGGAATTGTTGAACATAGAGGATGGAAGTAATGCGAGTATAAGTAGCTGGGGAATGGCTGGGAGAAGGAGGAGGCGAGACGACAGGAAGAAACCAGTAGGATGGAAGTTGTGGAAGCAATGAAGAAAGATAAGTTGAGGAAAGCCCCAGGAATTGATTAAGTGTGTGGTGAAATGCTGAAGCATGGGGGAGAGATAGTAGTAGAATGGATGTGGAAGATGTGCAGATTGGCCTGGGAGGAAGGTAGAGTCTCGGAGGATTGGAAGTCAGGTATAATTATTCCCTTGTACAAAGGAAAGGGGGAAAAAGAAGTGTGTGGTAATCATAGGGGCATTAGTCTTCTTAGTATAATAGGAAAAGTGTATGGTAGGATACTTATTGACAGAGTTAGAGAAAGAACAGAGAAATTAGTTGGAGAAGAACAGGGAGACTTTAGGAAGGGAAGAGGTTGTGTTGATCAGATATTCATTCTTAGATCTTTAGTGGAAAATTTCTAGAGAAGGGAATGAAGTTATATACGGCTTTCATGTATTTGGAGAAAGAATATGACAAGGTGGATAGACAAGGATTGTGGAAAGTGTTAAGAATATATGGAGTAGATGGGAAGTTGTTGAATGCTGTGAAGAGTATGTACGATGGTGCGAAGGCTGCAGTGCGTGTGGATGGTGAACTAAGTGAATTTTTCTCTTTGAAAGTTGGGTTGAAACAGGGATGTGTCATGTCTCCATGGTTGTTCAATCTGTACATGGATGGGGTAATAAAAGAGGTACAAGGTAGGGTAGTGGATGTTGGAGTGGCTTTGGTGAGAGAGGATAATGTTTGGAAACCCCCTGTACTGTTGTTTGCAGATGATACTGTGTTGTTGAGTGAAGATGAAGGGAAGCTTCAAGGCTTGGCGGATGAGTTTGGGAGAGTGTGTAAGAAACGGAACCTAAAGGTGAATGTAGGGAAGAGTAAAGTGATGGTCTTTGAGAGAGGTGAAGTCAGTGAATGTACAACGAGGTTGGCTGGTGAGGAATTGGAAAATGTGAGTACGTTTAAGCACTTGCGTAGTGTGATGAGTAAGGATGGAGGTTTGGAGGGTGAAGAGCTTGAAAGGGTACAGCAGGGAAGAAAGGTTGCTGGTTCTTTGAAAGCAGTGATAAGAAACAGGGAAGTGAGCATGGAAGTGAAAAAGTTACTACATGATAGTATTGTGATACCAACTCTAACGTATGGAAGTGAAGCTTGGACGTTGTTGGAAGGACACAAGTCAAGAGTGAGAGCTGTGGAAATGAGTTATTTAAGAGAAGCCTGTGGAGTCACATGGAGAGACAGGCTGATGAATGAGGATATAAAGGAGCGTTGTGGTGTAGATGTGGATGTGATAGGAAGCGTTATGAGGAACACACTGAGGTGGTTTGGCCATGTGGAGAGGATGGAGGGTGAAAGACTGACAAAGAGAGTGTATGTGAGTGAGGTGTAGGGTGGAAGAGGGAGGGGGAGGCCGAGGATGAGATGGAGGGATGGGGTGGACAGGTATATGAGAGAGGGGGGTGTGAGTTGGGAGCAGGGCAGTGAAATGGCGGGGGACAGGGCGACTTGGAGGCGATTTATATATATATATATATATATATATATATATATATATATATATATATATATATATATATATATATATATTGCCAGACGCCTCAATCCCGTTTGGGATGGCCACAAACAAATCGCCTCCAAGTCGCCCTGTCCTCCGCCATTTCACTGCCCTGCTCTCAACTCACACCCCCCTCTCTCATATACCTCTCCACCCCCTCCCTCGGTCTCATCCTCGGCCTCCCCCTCCCTCTTCCTCCTCCATATATATATATATATATATATATATATATATATATATATATATATATATATATATATATATATATATTTATATATATATATATATATATATAAATATATATATCTATATTCATAAATATTACAAACTACACAGTGAGAGACCATTACACAATTTACTCTTGCATAATTATGTGTTTTCTAATTTTAATTTTATAAGCAATTAAGAGTAAAGTAAAATATGATTGACTGTATAATCCCATTATGCTAAGTAAAGTTCCACAATTAGTGCCCAAAGGATCAACATTAACAGTGACAAATACCCTGACACAAACACCAGAAAATGATCAACAAAATATAAATTCCGAAACATCATCAGAAACCAAAACAAGCAGAAAACCAGACTCAGGAAACAAAACACACACTAGATAAAGAACAGCAGACAGATGCAATTTACGCTGAAGTAAATGACGATGACACTTGGTCAGAAATTTCAGGTGCAAATAGTGAACTTTATAAAAATTCACTTCCATTTTACTATAACTTAGACCATACAGTATTAAGTTATGGAAAAAAATATGATTTGCCTGTAAATGGCGATTGCAAGAAAAACACGGAAAAGATGGCTAATGTAGATGAAACAAGTCCTAGCGCAGTACACTACCTTCTCCACAAAATTCCAGTAATACTCTATTTCCAATTTACAGTATATTTGTCATGAAGATAATGAACTACCAAAATTCCCTGGTATAGAAAAAGATAAGACTGACATAAACACACTTACTGAACAATGTCAGCAGTATTTCATTAGGAGACACATTACAGATGAGAAAGGAAAAATAACTATTTTTTCAGCTAGAATAAACCAAGAACAATGTCCAGCGGGCAATTTGTTACGGTCAGACAAGTTGTTGACAGCTTCAACATTTGAGCAGTTTAAGACAGAATTCCTTAGCAAATTCTCTGGAGGCAAGAATTTTCTTGATGGTATAATCCCAGAAATACACAAAATTGTAGACCTACTTAGGCAAACACACTCAGGCTCAGATATAGGGAAGATTACAGCAGATATTTTCATCATTAAGAAGACCCTTTTATTTAGCCTAGAAAACTGAGTCACAGAGGATGGTAATATATCACCAGTGCATGTCGTTGACATCATTGGCTACATATCAACCCTCTGCCAATTTCCTGACAAAAAAAAAAAAAAAAAAAAAAAAAAAAAAAATCCCATATAATCCAGGGATGAATTTACTTGATTTCATTTATGAGGTGGAATTAAACTGCAGTAAAGCTGGTGTGACTGACACATCACAGGCAAACAGGACAGGGATGAGAGTGCTAGAAATCGTCAAGTCTTGGGAAGGACCCGACACAATCTCGACCAATTCAGAAACAAGCATACGGTCAGGTTTGCTGAAGGACTCGTTCCCGCACACCAGGTAACAGGACGATACAAAAGCCTGGCCGAAGTCCCAGTAGACATCGATCGGCACAAAGACAAACAAATGGAAGATCTCCTCATAGGTCGAACTCAAGTAACACTCTGTTATTATTATGCAAAGCTTGGTTAAACAAAATCGGAGTGTTATATTAAAATGAAAGAAGATAGGTAAAAGGCAAAAAGGTTTCGAGTCATTTTGCAGATATCATAAGTCCACCGGACATTGGACCTCAGTGTAGAACGATAGAAAAAGTTTTATCCGTCTATTGGTCGGGGGAAGATCGTACCAGCACAAGAGACGACGACACATAAAACACCCAAATAAACAAATAGTCAACATAGGAAGTCTCTTTGGAAATGAATGCATTTGGTCTCTGCTTTATGTGAGGAGGAAGAATTTCATTATTTTTGGATTCTGGCTCACCAGTGAGCTTAATAACGCAAGATGAGTTAGCAAGAATTTTTAGAAATAGAAGAAAAGTGGTTTTTGACAAACTTAGACTTAAATTTATACACGGTGAAAGGTGAATACCAGTTATTGGTATGATTGACTTAAACATGAATTTCACAGAGACCACAAAATCATTCACTACCACCTTTTACGTAGTAGAAAAATTATCAGAGGAGAAATGCTGCTTGGTCATAACACAATAAGAACGCAAAATATAATATTGATGCCACATTTCAATGGAATCCATTATGACTGCGAATTCATAGAGGAAATTTCATATCCTGATAATACAACCAACAATTATAGGAAAATTAGCGTCACAAGAACGATGACAAACAAAACCAAAATGGGGGAGTCCGACGTACAACTTCTCAAAGAAAATGGGCGCGTAGACCAGCTGGCACAGCCCAAACCCCACTCCTCACTCACTCACAGTGCAAACGTGACTCACCCACTTACCCAGCCAGCATTAATTATGATATAAATTTACCACCAAAATCATTCATGCAAGTTACGATTAAGAGTTAATTGAGAAATTGTAATGTCATTGCATTAGAAGAGACGGTTAGAATAAATGGCCTTTTGATAGTGCCCTGTGCTGGATGAATGACAAGGGTGAGACGAATGTCATTTTAGCTAACACCATGAATGGAGATGTGAAGATTAAGAAAGGAACCCGTATTTGTAGGTCAGAAATTTGCCCAGCTCCTATACGCGAAGTGACAGTAGCAGGGGCGTCGAGCAGAGTAAACTCGTCAGAGTGCATGAAGGAGAATTTGATTCACTCAGGTCAATTCAACGTAGATCTGTTAGAGAAACAAAGACAAACGGTAGCATTACCTGGGGGACAATTAGGGTGTACTAACTTCATTACACACAAGATTAACATACACCCAGACACACAACCAATGTACATACCAGCTTATAGGGTCGCGCATTCAAACACACCCTGGCAAATCAGTATGTTGAGGAAATGTTAAAACTAGGTATTATTGAACCATCTGTCTCCCCGTGGAATGCCCCATTATTTTTCGTGCCCAAACAATCGGAGAAATGCGTGCGGTAGTAGATTACCATAAATTAAACCAGCATACAATCCCTGACCGGTTCCCTATGCCATTGTTAAGTGACGTCTTACAAAATATTAGACCAGAAAATAATGTATTTTCCACAATCGATTTGCTCAATGGCTATTACCAAATTAGCCTCGAGCAAGAATCACGCAAATACACTGCTTTCTCCACGAATACAGGGCACTACCAGTACAAATGAATGGCTATGGGGCTGAAGACAGCACCAGGCACTTTCCAAAGACTAATGAATTACGTATTGTCTGGAATGCTGGGAAAAGGAATATTTGTCTCTCTAGATGACATTATTATAGCTATTCCAAGTATAGACAAACATCTACAAAAGCTTGCTGATGCTGGCTGAAAAATTAAGCTGTCTAAATGCAATTTTTGCTTTAAGGAAATAAAATTCTTAAACCACAGATTAGATGCGCAAGGTATTCGCGCATCTGAGGACAAAATACAGGCGGTAAGGAATTTCCCAGAACCCACAATTACAGATGAAGTAAGACAGTTTGGGGGGCTAGCGGGTTATTATCGCTCCTTTATTAACCAATTATCTCATACAGCACAACCGCTATTCGTTCTACTAAAAAAAAGATGCTATATTCCAGTGGGAAGAGGAACAAAAATTAGCATTTCATCAATTAAAAGATAAACTTACATGCGCACCATGCTTTGCCTATCCTAATTTCACAAAACCATTCATAATTTGCACAGATGCTTCCCTCGGAGGTTTAGGTGCTGTATTGATGCAAGAGGATAAACGAGGAAAATACCAACCCATTGCTTTTGCCAGTAGATAAATAAAAGGAACAGAGAAAAATTACTGTACAACAGACTTAGAAGCCCTAGCAGTAGTATTTGCTCTACTGAGATTTTGTGACCTCGTGTACGGATACGAAATTCACCTATACACAGACCACAAGCCTCTCTTGGGCATGTTCCAAGAAGAGCTCCTCTCTGGGAGGTGAGCACGATGGAAATGTAAAATCCAGAATTACACTACACAAAAGGTAAAGTAAATTTAGCTGCCGATGCCCTATCGCGGAACCCGTTAGCCAATGTTGCTGCAATAAGTCCATGGGAATCACTCTCCAACAATGATAAAACGATCCCCACAGATCAAGAAATTTCAAATGCACAAAGACAGGACCCAATATGGTCTAAAGTAATATATCATCTCGAGTCAGGCGATGATGTACTATTACTCAAGTTACAGGTACCACTTAAACAATTCACAATAATGAACAGTGCCTTATATAGGGTAAATCCAGGACAAACAAATCATAGAAAAAATAATAGGCAGTTAGTTATTCCTGGTACAATGATACCTCACATTTTAAGGGTAATACACGATAGTCCACATGCAGGGCATCCTGGCAAAGACAGGGCAGTAAGGCAGGCTCAGATGTCATATTAATATACCCTATCAAATGTACCCTTTTCCTTCTAAGAAAGATGACTCATTAGTCACCATCAACATCAAAACAGAAGTCATCATGGTCTCCAAGAAACAGGACGCTGTCACTTTCACTTGTGAACCAACAATTGAACACAAATGTCGCACATCATTACATGCATTTCACCTTTGTCCTGCATACATCTTCATGTTTCAGCCAGCTGAGAGAGTCCCTTGTGAAATGGCCATCATAAAAGATGACATCCCTCATCATTGCAACTTCACATTTGCTCCAGATAAACTCATGCATCATCAATGCATTGGACACTCACAGTTCTTCTGGTTCACTCAAAATACATCAGTTTTTGTGACTTGCCCAGAGACACCTCCAGCCCATACATCAGCATCTGGTTTATACATCTCACCAGATCACTGCGGTGTCGTGACACCTACACTATCCACCTTGCCCACTAAAAACTATTATGCCATTCTCAACCACACACACAAATTCTTCCAGCCAGTGCCTAGGATGAACTTAAATGTAAGTGCACACATTAAGTTGACTTCACCCAAGTATGAAACCATGCAATTAATAAATTAGACAATACAACCTTGGGAAGAATACAGTAGGATTATGTTTAACCCATATTAGGTATACAGTCCAGCACCAGTCATCTATGTAATTTTCTCCATCATATGCACTGTATTAATTTTGGTCATGAATAGAATGCAAGCAAGGATTGCTAACCTGGAATCAGTGTTTAAGAACTGTTCTGTACAAGTGAGACAAAACTGAGTAAATATTGTAAATATTGTATTTATATTTTATATAAAATAACAAAATAAGGGTTACACATAATATACGCTTACTTTAATTATTCTATCATATCTCATATATATATATATATATATATACAGCAAGTCCTTCTCATAATATATTGTATAATTGACTACAGCAGACCTGCCACTGTATTATTTTAATATTACTATCATATTATACATGTACAGTTTCATAACTACATTATCCCAATTATGTAACCTTCACAATATTATGCATTTCACTTACAAATTGACTGCAATGTGTATCTAGTATCCATTAATATGTTATGACCATATTTTCTGTCGATGGTACTCCAGTTTCGCATGACCGAGCGATATGTAGGCATAAAATTACACAATACTATATGTAACTATCGTACATAGCTATAGGTAACAATATGTAGAACAGGTAGTTATGTCTGGGTCCTCCGGGAAGAGTTAGAGAACACATCTCCTTGCCTAGACGAACCAGGAATGTCAATTCACATAATGTATATCCACAACCCTTGTTGTCCCAGACCATCAAGAATTCTTAGCCATACGATGTATCTCAAACTTCCTCGTAGACCAGACGAACAAAAATTTCATGACGTACCCAAACACGTGGAATAACCAGCCCTAGTCAGTTAGTCCACATGATGGGAAATTTACCATACACATCCTCCCCATGCTCTATATAATGTCAGAGAGATTCCCTTCAGATGAGAAGGGGGTTAGAGACAGAAAGGGGAGAGATGGGCTGATGAGAAGGTCCAACGTTAGTATCACGCTCTACTAAACTGCAGCTCATCTTTTTTATAACTTTGTGCAATAAACTTTGTAACCTGAGAGTGCTGTAACTCACCTCGTTGACACTACGTCTCACAACTTATTTCTGGCTGAGCTTAACGATCCATAATCAAGTGCCCTATCTCACTACAAGTACCTAAAACTACGCTATCGAGATTGGTGGCCAGATAACCTTCTCTGTATAATTACACTCCTCGGCAGCATCTACTTACACTTCAGCATTTCACCACACACTCCATCAATTCCTAGGACTTTCCCCATTTTAACTTTCTTCATTGCTTCCTCAACTTCCATCCTATTGATTTCTTCCTCTCTTCTCACATCCCTCCTTCTCCCAGCCATTCCCAGCCACTTATTCTTGCATTACTTTCATTCTCTATGTTCAACAATTCCTTAAAGTGTTCTCTCCATCTGCTCACTTTTTCTCCCTTCTCCACTAGCAATCTACCATCTTTATCTTTCACTCCCCAGCTAACTTCTTTGGTACCCTGTCTAACTTTCTTTACCTCTTTCCAGAACATTTTCTTACATTCTCTCCACCATACACTGAAGTTCCTTTCAAATTCCTCATCCACTCTCTTCTTACTCTTTCTTACTAATCTTTTCACCTCTCTCTTCCTCTATACATATAACTCTCTCTTCCGTCTCTCAACTTCTTCCACGCCCCTGTTTCTCATCCATTCACTGTATGCTTTCTTTTTTTGTGCCACAGCCTCTCTCACCTCTTCATTCAACCATGCTGTTCCCTGCACCCCCTTTCATTTTTTCTTCACCTCAGACACACCTCACATGCTGCACAAATCTCTTCCTTGAAAATCTTGCCCACATCTTCCACGTCCCCCATCTGCTTTAATCTGTATTTACCCAATATCTCCTCCACTCCCCATTTATATGCCACTTCCCTCTTATATTCTGGTTTTATGTGTCCATCAGAAAATTTGCACAAAGACCTATGACATCCCAGCTTGTATTCCTCTGTTCTTCAAGAACGATTAGTAGGTTAGCTTCATGAGCAAGAATTTGGATGTTGTTAATTGTTACATCCCATGAATCGATTTCCAAAGGCAAGTTATATTTTCTCCTCCAGAGATTCACAGTACCCCTTTTTTGAGCTGACAGCTCTGATCCCTGACGTGGTTGGCTGCTTGCAAGAATGAGTCATTGTGGTTTAGAAAATAGGTTGGAGTTGGTACCTAGCAATTACCTAGAGCAATTACTGGAAGGGGAACGCTTTTTATCTGATCTCTAACTTTAAAACCTACCCATTGTGGATGTTTCAATCTATTATAGCACCACTGGTCACTGGGATGTGCAGGCTTGTTCATCACGGCAAGCGAATGTTCCTTCGAACCTACGTTTATGTTCGTGCAGTAGTATATGGCAAAAAAAAAAAAAAAAAAAATGAAATCACTGTATTGACAATTTTTTAACACACCAAAATGTAGCGTCAGCATGCTTTAGAGTATGTTTTTTTCAATATTCACTTTCTCCATTTACCTTTACCACGTGATAACCCAGTTTTCTTCATACTCATTGAAAGCAGCTATATTGTAAGATTCAGTAATAAAAGTAAACCCTTTCCAGTATCTGTAGGTGAACACCTGATAGAATGGAGAAAGATTATTAGTTCGACAATGACACTTTTTTTTTCTTTTAGTTCATATTATTTTAGATCTATTGGTTTTATTTCAATTCTTTTTGGTGTATCATCTCCCCCACGATTTCCTCTCTCCTGCAGTACATCGTACATGCCCAAATATAAAAAGCTGCGATATATGGCGAAGAAGGAAACAAGTTTTTAACTGGTTTGCGTTATTTGTCAAACTTTTTCCTTATTGTTTCATTTTCTAAAATGTTCTTGTGTGAAAATTCAGCATTTTGCGATGCCTAAAGGCATTCCATTCATTATAATATAATTTTAACTATAGGACAAAAAGTGTTTAGCAAAATACAACACATTCTTAGTACTCATTTTAGGAACACAAGTAGATTAAACGGGTGGATCACCAAGGAATTTAACTCAAATTCTTCAGGTTCTCGGGCCCCGTGAGGGGCCGGGGGGGGGGGATTGTGGTGAATTGGCCCCCATGCTGTCCTCCTCTTCTGCTTCGACAGCCTCTAGGGGGTAGACCCACGGCGAAGACGTTACCGCTCCAGGTCCACAAGGCATGCAAGCACTTACCAGCATATCAAACTACAGCTACTCACACAACATAATACCCAACATCTGGAAGCATGGTATTAACATCACAATCCCTGAACCCAAGAAAGACCACACGTCACCTTTCTCACACCGCCCCATCACACTCCTCTCCACCTCTTCTAAAGTCAATGAACGACTGGTAGGCTACTGCAACTAGTTACACCTCACACCCCCCTAGCCCAATCACAACATGGCTTTAGGCTGCTACACTCCACAAACATTCTTCTTACAGACCTTACACAGAGAGTTTTTGATGGCATGAATTCAGCTAGACCACCACCCAGAACACTCCTAGTCACACTAGACATTAATAAAGCTTTTGATGCCATCCCCCGCCACAACCTAACAAAAAAAATATTCAATACAAACATGCACAGTAACAAAAAGATGGTTGGCAAACTACTTAGCAGGCAGATGTTCACATGTAACATTTGACGATCAGTCATTGAACATCAGAAACTTCACAAATGGTGTCCCCCAAGGATCTATCTTGTTCCCTGCACTCTTTAACCTATACATCCACGACATACCCACACCCCACACACCACAGATACACATAGCTTCCTATGCAGATAACATAACACTTATATGTATGCACCAAAATGCAAACACAGCTGCACACATCCTCCAACCTTACCTCAACACACTACACGAATGGTTCACCACAAACAGGCTCAAAACAGCCCCAACCAAATCTACAGTGACCCTTCTTACAAACTAGACAGCAGAACACAGTCACATTCCACACCTCACCATAAACTACACTTCTGTACCACACACACACACACACACACACACACACACACACACACACACACACACACAAAATCCTTGGCGTAATATGCAATACATCAATGTCATTAAAACAGCACATCACAAACATTAAATAAAAATAACACCAAGACTCAGTGCCTTGAGGTCACTTGCCCATACAACATTTGGACACAACAAAGAAACTACCACCACAGTATACAAACAATATATACGTTCAGTGATGAATTATGCAAGCCCTGCTTTGGTTCCTAACCTCACTAAAGCACACAACAACACTGTACAGACCATGCAGAACAAGGACCTAAAAATAATCACAGGCTGCACAGCTACTACACCCACAAACCACCTACATCAAGAAACCAAAGTCCTAAAAGTCAAGGATCACCTAGACATGAGTGGCACCCAAATTCTTGCTGCAACCCCCACAAACTCACAACATCCACTACACTACATGGAAGCACATCCACACACACAAAGGAACATCAAAAAAACACCCAGCACACGATATAATACACAAATACTGTCATTTCTCCCCCCTTGTCCGTCTCAGACTAGCTACCAGAAGCATATCCATACTTAAATCACTTGCCGTTCCATTCAGTCACTGAAAAACAACACGCAGCTACATGCACGGCCTCCTGATATCGACCCTTCTGAATTCTATCTCCCTCGTGAGGACAGAGTCCACCTGATCAGGCTGAAATGTGGGCATCATCCAGCCCTCTTAAGTTACCAGAAGAGGCTGGATGACTCCGTCGCTGATGCCTGTCCAGGATGTAACACAGCACCCCTTACTATTAAGCACATTATGGAAGACTGCATTGCACACAATCACCTACGCCAACAGCACAACATACCCTCCTTGAGAGCTCTGTGGGAAAGCCCAGTCTTGGTCATGGCCTTCCTTAGCGACTCGGGGCTTTTCGGCCAGACTGCCTAGGTAACAACTACTACTCTAATTCTTCATCTCACAGAAATTCATGTCATGACTGAGGTCTGGCATCTTCGGGTCACAAACACTGCTGTGCCATAATTTGAAAAGCGCGCTCATAAAAATGGTGACAGGTGGTAAATAATATCATATTACAGTCAGCTGAGCATCATTCATGCAACTGTCTCTCCAAGAAAAAATTACTTGTACATTGTCTGCATACTTTCATTCATAGCCCACCCACCTGCGGCACTCCACCTCCACCCCCACCAAGCCACCCACAACTGGATGCCCAAGAAAGGGGCTTAGTGGCAGAGTCATAGAGTGTGAAATGGACATAGTATTATAGTCTCTCCTCTACTGTCATAAATCGTAATCCTTAGAGGGGATGTATCACACGGAGAAAATGATACTACCCTCTCTACCCGCATCTCCTACATTACCTTGTAAATAGTGTAAGACCGTGACGTTAAAAAAAATATTGTGCGCAAGTGACATGCAAACAGCAGGTGACGTGCGAAGCAAGTGAACGACAGTGATGTGTAATTCACGAAAATGATATGTATATATTTTGCGAAAGTGACGTGTATATATTTTACAATAGTGGTGTGTATATATTTTACAAGTGTTGTATATATATATATATATATATATATATATATATATATATATATATATATATATATATATATATATATATCAGGGATGAATGGGATGTCAGAATTTAAACATCCGCGGATCCGGATGTGAATGCGGATGTCATGTTTCTGTCTTGCGGATGCGGATGTGGATGTCTGTTTCTAAAAACTGCAGATGCAGATGTGGATGCGAAACTATGACATCCTCGCGGATGTGGATGAGGATATTATCAGGATATATTGTTGCATAATCCTTTAACTAAAGCTCGGCCCTTGGAGAGAGCTGCCTAGCCCTTATCCCGGCCTTGGGAACTGATTTTTTCTACTTTCAAAATATTCATAATGAACTCAGCTACTGTAAAAAATACTGTACAATGTTTTCAGAGTAGTGGTACTTTCAGCGCCTTTCATTAACTTACTGTGACACTTCCCTAGCCATAGTCTCCACAACACACACACACGCTCACGCACACAGGCATACACACCAATATATATGTATTTTGACTCCTGTTAATCCTGTTAGACATTACAAAGTACCAAGGTAAGCATGTTACCCATACGACTCTTATCGACTTGATGAGATAGTCACAGCACTTTGGTCTTGTGCAGACCAAAGCACTATAGAATAACTACAAAATTTTCGCCCTCATGACCGCCTACCAAGAAAAACAGTAAACTCAGCAAGCAAGTCGCATCACGGAAAAACACTAATGTTTTTGTTTATAACGAAGGAATGGAATTTTGTATATCCACCACATCCACTTTATGTCTCGTTCAAATGCGGATGCATAAGCGCGGATGCGGATGCGGATATCCCATCCATCCCTAATATATATATATATATATAGATATATATATAGATATATATATATAGATATTCCCCCTGGGGAAGGGGGGATAGAATACTTCCCCAGTATTCCCTGCTTGTCGTAAGAGGCGACTAAAAGGGACACTTTTATCTACATTCTTTTTGCTCTCTTTCTTTCCCTTGTACTTTGTCTGTCCAAACCCTCTGCACTTTACTTTCATTTAGTTAATTTCCTCTCTCCACTGTCTGGTTCCTGAGAGCCACTGGCATTGGCTCCAGGGCAAAATATTTTTCTGCCTAAGAAATTTTGATGAACTCTGGTTACGAAGCAATGGCCCTCAGTTCCGTGCAGCCCTTAAGTGGGCAGGGGGTGCTAAGAATCCCACGGTGTAGAAATAAGGTTATACATCCAAAAAGAACCTTAAGAATAGGAAACTGGAATGTTCGTGCTCTCAATCAGGCTGGTAAAATGGAAGAACTTATTTCAGTGTTCAAGGAATACAAGATGGACATTTGTGCTCATACAGAAAAGAGGTTGCTTGGAGTTGATAATATGAATTTGGAAGATGGTATTACTATATTGGTTTCTGGTAGGAGTGATGGAAATCATTACCAAGGAGTAGGCTTACTGCTGAGTAGAGATGCTTGTAAGGCAGTATGTGAGTTTGAACCAATTAATGAGCGCTTGCTTTATGCTCGTTTAAAATCTGACCATGGTAATATCAGTATGGTTATAGGGTACGCTCCGACAAATGAGGCTGCTGATGAAATGAAGGATGACTTTAATGAGAAGCTGCAGGATGTAGTGAATAGAGTGGCAAGACATGATGTGTTAGTTTGCATTGGTGATTTTAATGCGATTGCTGGCAGTAGTAGGGATGGCTTTGAAGACTGTGTGGGTAAGGAGGGTGTTGGTATACGAAACGAAAATGGGGTGCGATTTGGAAGCTTTTGTTTGGCAAATGACCTTATAATTAATTGGTGGAACTATCTTTGAGCATAGAAAAATGCATGACTACTTGGATTTCACCGTGTGGTAAATATTGTAACCAGATTGACCACATTGCAATTAGCAAAAGGCATAGGAGTTATTTGCAAGATGCTTGCGTAAAGAGGGAGGCAGATATAGGTAGTGATCATCAACTTGTTGTGTCAAAGATTAAAATAAAACTTAAGAGAAACGTTAATGGTAATTGTACAGGAGGTAATAATTATAATTTTATTGAGCTGAGGAGCGATGAGAGCACGAAGGAAAAGTTTCGGTGGGAATGTAGGAACAGGTTTTTAGTCCTGCAGACTTTGATGGAATTTGAAGACAATGATATTAATCAAATGTGGAGAGAGGTAAAAGAGGTTTTGCATGAGAGTGCTTAGGCTACTATTAAGAAAAAGGGAAAAGCGAGAAGGAAAAAGTGGATGTCAGATGAAACATGGAATGCAATTCAGAAAAGGAAAGAGGCTAAGTTAAGAAGTGAAGAACAACATGTTGATGGTCAGGTAGTTGAAGTACTTAGAGCAAAGTACTGGAGTTTACATTCTGAAGTAAAAAGACTCGTTGACGTGATAAGAGGAGGGTATATGATGAAAAGGCAACAGATACAGAAATTAAATTAAGCAAAAATGACGGTCAAAGCACAAGAGCAGCGTATCAGGCCATAAAGGAATTAACTGGGACTGCAAAGAGAAGGAAGGAAATACCTGTACGAGATAGAAATGGTAATTTGATTACTAAAGATTTGGATATAAAAGGAAGGTGGAAAGAGCAGTCTGAATCTGTACTAAATAGACCAATCACAGCTGAAGAGGACATTTTGCCAGGCGAGAGAGATTTGCAGATCGAAATAGGGTCTATAACCTTGGAGGAGGTAGCAAAATCTATAGAGTTAAAGAACTTTAAGGCCTCAGGAGAGGATGGAATATTTCATGAAATGCTTAAGATGGAAAATGACGAGTTGATGAATGCACTTTTGAAACTTTTTAATGTGGCTTGGGATAATGGTGGAATTCCAGAAGAGTGGAAAAATGGAGTGATTATAGAAATACCAAAAAATGGAGATTTGAGTGTGTGTGGCAATTGGAGGGGGGATAACTTTGACCCTGTAGTTGCAAAAGTCTTTTCCAAAATCTTGGTGAACAGAATAGAGCCAGTAATTGACAAATTTTTAAGAGAAGAACAAGAGGGATTTAGAAAGGGTCGAGGGTGTAATGATCAGATTTTTATTTTAAGGCATCTAATGCAACAAGCTAATGAGATGAAAATGCCACTTAACATGTGTTTTGTGGATTTTGAAAAGGCGTTTGATAGTGTTTCACGTGAAGCTATGTTGAAAATTATGAAATTCTATGGTATACCAGAAAAGTTTGTAAATATTATTAGAAGCCTGAATGAAGGTACTTTTTGTAAGGTAATGGTGGGTGGTTCTTTGAGTGATCCATTTCAAGTTAGGTCAGGAGTGATTCAAGGAGGAGTTCTTTCGCCATTGCTGTTTGTTTTGGTTATGGATTATGTTATGAGAAAGGCTGTAAGGAGAACAGGTGCCGGAATTAACTGGAAAGAAAATAAGAAGCTGATGGATTTGGACTATGCTGATGATATTGTACTGATTTGCGGAAATATTTACGAGATGCAGAGGGTGCTTGATTGTGTGGTGGAGGAAGGAGAAAAAGTTGGTTTGGTAATAAATTGTGGGAAGACTGAAATTATTAATATGAACGTGGAGAACCAAATCGATTGTGTAATGGGGAATAATGTGGTGAAAAATGTAGAAAATTTTAAATATCTGGGAACGATTGTATCATCTAATGGATCATTAAACAATGAAATTGAGGAGAGGATTAGACAGGCTTGGCGAGCTGTTGGAATGTTGAAATCTGTTTGGAATAATAATTTGCTTTCGGTACATACTAAAGTGAAATTTTACAAGTCCATGGTTAGACCAATTTTAATTTATGGGCATGAGTCATGGTACAGTACAATTGCAACAGATCAGAAAGTATTAGGATCTGAGAATAAAATACTGAGAAGGATTCCTGGGGTAAAGTGGCAAGACAGAGTTACAAATGAAAGAGTAAGGGATATTACGAGAGTGGAACCAGTTAATGAATATGTGAGACTGTCTCGCTGGAAGTGGCTGGGGCACATATACAGAAAAGAAGGCAGTTTAATACAGGATGTGCCAGAGTGGACTGCTAGAGGAAGAAGAGGTAGAGGTAGGCCGAGGGAAACCTGGTTGAGGACAAAGAAAAACGAAGCAGGAGAGGAGTGTTGGTGGGACCTGAAGGAGATGGCAAGAGACAAATATTTGTGGAGAGAGTTCATCGAGGCCCTATGCATCCCGTGGGGTGCCACAGGAAATTATATATATATATATATATATATATATATATATATAGATATAGATATATATATATATATATATATATATATATATATATATATATATATATATAGATAGATAGATAGATAGATAGATATAGATAGATAGATAGATAGATAGATAGATAGATATAGATAGATAGATATATAGATAGATAGATAGATACAGATATAGATAGATAGATAGACAGATAGGTAGATAGATGATAGATAGATAGATAGACATATATGAACAGGGTGTTATTGAACGGCACCGACAAACATTGGGAATAAATCCCTTAATGAAAAACAAGATCACATTATTCGATAATAATATGCAAAAAAATGAGCCCCTGATGAGATGCAGGACGTAAACTGAAAACAGTGAGTGCTGTCCCAAGCCGAGACCATGGATATTCAGTACCAATCCGAACACTGGCTCCTCCTCCCTCACCCCCTCTCCCACTCCCCCTTCTACTTATTGTATCCACGTACTGTCCATAGTTACGGTCGAATGATGATAATATTGTACATAATGTTTACTGTGGTGTGTAATAAATGAAACATTGAGTTCTTGAACAGTGTGATTATTACTGTAATACACTAATTACATGGCCATTAAAATGATTGTAATAAATCGTTTCGTAACACACAGCACACGGTTATGACCCACTCACTGATGCAGATATGCTGTCATTTCCACATTAACTCCCAGCTCTCTGACATCTGCATAACATTCAGTAAGGTAGCAAAATAAATGGATTACGATTATGAAAAATAAAAATCAGTATTTCTTGCACTCTCAATATCTGTTACTGAGAAATTATTTTGTTAACTGTATCATAATGTGTGATTATCAAGGGAATTAAAAAATCCAAAACAGACTCATGTAAGTACTGTACATGAAAACAGACTCATGTACGTACATTGCAACAGGTGATCCACATGTCTCCCTCCACCTTCAATACATACATGACATCGCCAAACCATAGACTACCGCACACGCTCAAATGCACGTGGTGTAGTACGTACACGATCCCTTGCACGAGTAGTTCATCCTCGGTGTCAACAGACGTTTCACAAACTAGTGATTTTAGATGGACCTACAGGTAGAAACCAATGGGATTTAGGTCAGGAGACCGTGATGGCCAGGATGGGACCACCATTTCCTAACCACCTATTGGGAAATTGGGCATCGAGGTATTCCTCTACAGTCATGCTGAAGTACGCAGGTGCACCTTCATGCATGTACCACATCCTTCTGCGCCTTGCTAGGGGTACATCATCTATTAACGACGGTAAATCATGCTCTAAGAAATCACGATACACAGGGCCTGTTAGGCGACCAGGATGTGCATGTGGACCTCTAATACAATCACTAATTATGCCGCACCATGCATTTATAGAAAAGCGATCCTGATATCCTCTCCGCCATGTAATATGGGGATTGGCCTCATCCCAAGCATGCATTTTATGACATCCCTGTTCTTGTGAAAGATGCCTCATCTTTGAACAGAATCATGCTAGAAAAATCTGGATCGCGTGCTGTTTGGTCTAAAAATCACTGACAGAAGTTTGAGTGTCGCGGAAAGTCCTCTGGGAGTAAATACTAAACTCTCTGAAAGTGGTAGGGGTGAGGGAGCTGTTCGTGAAGTACACTCTATACGATATAATAACTGACCCCCACATCACTTGCCACACCGTGACTGTTTGCTTACGGATTCGTTGCAACTGCCTCTAGCATCCTCGCAAGCTAGAGTGTGCAAACAAAGTGTCGTATTCCTGTTTCTGACAGACTTCAACTAAAATTTCCTGTCTCCCTCAGCCTTCTGTCTATGGATGTGAATGTAGTGTGATTTGGATGCTGCCACTGGGGGAATCTTTCTGCATAAAGACAGGCAACTTCCCTACCATTTCCTCATAGAGAACAATTAGGTCAGGTGCATATCCACCAGTTCCATATACGAGTACTGCTGCATCCTATTAACTTGGGGGAACCGCGATAATCTGATCAGTAAGGGAACGTAGAGAAGAATATTATATCTTTAGCTCTCAAGTAATGGACAGATTGTGCAGCTGTAATGAGACATTACTGCATTATCAGTTTGAGGTCTGCCATTAGTGAACAAAACCAGAGTAATCATCTGGCTTCGAGGCTTTATCACAGGCGATAAAATAGGTCTGCCAGTTATGTGAACAAGGGTTGCTTTATTGTTGTTACTATGTTCTTGATAGTGGTTTATGTTTACAGTAATGCACACGTATAACATGCTGGTTAAAGGTAAAATGCATAATGTTAAGACCTAAAT
>NW_027644986.1:0-4995 GCF_032717465.1 Coenobita brevimanus | reverse complement strand
TAATAATTATTTACCTCTACACAAAGTGCGTTAGAAAAATACAGTAGGTAATAATTTAGCCGAGCCTCTGAAATACTTTGTTGTTCATCGTAATGAAGTTTTAGACAGTAGTGTGCACTTTTTGAGGGTAGAAAAGAATGAATTGCTAGAGAAGGAGGTCTTCATTAGTATAACTGCGCAACTGTGCTGTCTGGTTATAAAAAATGTCCTTCATTTCCCAATCCATCCACGAAACGAAGATGGTAGACTACGAGGAGCATACTTCAGCCTGCAGTCCATCGGAATCACGTTTAGATGGATCTGAGGCCACAACAACAGATTAAGGGGTCAAGTGTTTCGTGATGCACATAATATATTGGAAAATGCATTCCAGGACGTGCTGCTCTTACCATGTGGTTGAATGTACAGATCAGTATTTCCAGCATGGATCATGAAGAAAACAATTTAGTTATAGTATAATATCTGTGAGGGTGTATGTGAGGAGTCTGATGTAGAGTGAGACTGTCCTGACTGAGATACAGTAGCTGTTGTATGTGCAGGACTGTTTTCAGTACGGACGCATTAGCGATAAAAGTGATGACATTTTTAACAGAGAGGCGCGTACAATGACTATCCTGGTTATGCCCAGTGTCAGTCACATAAAAACATGATAATCCCTCTTTGTTCACATTCTGTTCAATTTGTCATCCTGGTCAGAACACCCTATGCTGATCATTACTTCCACATAATACTCTGCTTGCCCACCCCATGGCACATTCTCCCATCATAGTCTATGTCATATTCCGCTGCCAACATTTAAGTTTGTTCATACCTTTGGCAGTTGAGAGAGAGAGAGAGAGAGAGAGAGAGAGAGAGAGAGAGAGAGAGAGAGAGAGAGAGAGAGAGAGAGAGAGAGAGAGAGAGATGGCATGAGTAACAAAGCTAAATATCAATGACGTACATGGTAATAACCTATACCACAAACCAGTTCTCTTAACGGGGGTCGCTTGTGTGAGTGTGTGTGTGTGTGTGTGTGTGTGTGTGTGTGTGTGTGTGTGTGTGTGTGTGTGTGTGTGTGTGCGTGCGTGTGTGTGTGTGTGTGTGTGTGTGTGTGTGTGTGTGTGTGTGTGTGTGTGTGTGTGTGTGTTTGTTTGTGTGTGTGTGTGTGTGTGTGTGTGTGTGTGTGTGTGTGTGTGTGTGTGTGTGTGTGTGTGTGTGTGTGTGTGTGAGTGTTGAAAGATTTGTATGTATGTTGATGTGTTTGCATGTGCATGTGCGGATGTTAATGTATATTCTGTACAAGAACATATTTCAACAGTGTAATGTCCTCCAATTTCCTGTCGTCACGTCTGCAAGTGTCCATTTATGCCTCAAAGGTTGTGCGATTTTTCTTGTGTTAATGCATGCGTCTGGGAGTCCCTTTTGTGATCCTGTGTTTATTTCCTTGTCTGTGTCTGTATCTATATGTATTTATACGTTTGTCACCGTATGTGGATGTTTTCTGTGCACGTTGGTCTGTATCGATGCGTGCTTATCTGTCTCTGCGTGTGTGTGTGTGTGTGTGTGTGTGTGTGTGTGTGTGTGTGTGTGTGTGTGTGTGTGTGTGTGTGCTCGCGCGCGTTTCTGATATAGCTGAAAAATTCTTTTGAGTTGGATTTACTGATACACGCAACTGGAGCTTCAAATGTTTTTTTTCTTTCTATCTATCTATCTATAGCCCGACGCCCTAATCCCGCAAAGGGTGGCCGCAGACAAAACGCCTCCAAGTCGCCCTGTCACCCACCATCCGAATACCCCCCCCAACTCACCCCCCCCTCCCTCATACACCTCTCAACTCCCTCCCTCCACCTCATCCTCAGTCTAGCTCTCCCTCTCCCTCCCCCACCTCACCCACACACCCTCTTAGTCAGTCTTTCATTCTCCATTCTCTCCACATGTCCAAACCACCTCAGTGTATTTCTCCTAATCTTCTCAACCATATCCACATCCACCCCACAGCGTTCCTTCACTTCTTCATTCGTCAACCTGTCCCTCCACGTCACTCCACATGCTCCTCTCAAGTAACTCATTTCCACTGCTCTCACTCTTGACTTGTTCCCCTCTTTCTTAGTTTGTTTTATTAACATAAATATTTTTTTGTATTTGACGAAGAGCACCATATTCACTTTTATCACTCTGAATCTGTGTGGCAATATAATTTTTGTGTTCAAGTTTTTTATATTTTTTTTTAGCCAGTAGGCAACGCTTAATATCCGCATTCCACAATTTGGGTTTAATACACTGAGAGAGAGAGAGAGAGAGAGAGAGAGAGAGAGAGAGAGAGAGAGAGAGAGAGAGAGAGAGAGAGAGAGAGAGTGCGTTTCTCAGTTTCTTTACATGTAAGGACGAAGGAGGGAGAGAGGAGGAGGAGGGGAGATAATTTTGGCAGACGCTTCCACGAGAACTAAAATTTTCCTGACACTAAGATAGGCGTACCTCGACCCAGCCAGTCCCTTCAACACATGCATCAAGAAAGGAATAGGAGGAACATATTTTAGAATTTAATTTGCCTGTGTATCTTGAGACCCTTAATTGCCTCCTCAGTTGCGTGGAGCTTGGGGCTTGGCTAACAAGGGAGAAGTGATCAGCTGCTCAACCCTGAGTAGTATTATGAAAGAAATGTTTCAGTTATTCCTCAGTTGTAAATCCTAACTGGGACAAATCCAGCTGTAACATCTTAATCCATTAGACCACAAATCATCCATTCGTTTACATGGTTGTCACTCACCGTAATAAATGGTTTTCTGGGCTGCAAAGTAACATTTGGTCGGACACTCAAGTGTAGAGTCGTCAGAAGGTGAATGGATGGTCGCCGCTCCAACCTACCACAGACAATTTTTACACTCGTATTTACTTCCTATTTCATCCATAAGAAGTTCTAAGGAAAAAAAAAGAAACGAAGTATTATTCAATTAGAACTGAAAGTTCGTCTTGAGTCATGGTATACTCACTTGTGTTTTCGTTTCCCTCATCAAAGAACTCTTGTGCTGAGAAATAAAATGGAATGCGTCTGATGTATGTACCTATATTTCCATCCTCAACTTACCATTTGTTAGTTCACGTATAATGAGAAATATAAGTAAACATACTGTATAGTTATAGAATATCGTTCCAAAGTTAAACTTTTAACAGAGTTCCTCATCTTTTAGCTGATGGGAGCTGTGTACTTAAGAAACGAAGAAAAAAAAAGTCAGACACACAATGTCAACCTTTATATACGATAGCATAGAAACTGAATGTTGTGTTTCTTGTTTTCCGGCACTGCCCGACTGGAGAGGTTAACGACTAGCACGATTTTAAAAATTAATACTATTTTTTTTTTTTTTATTAGCAAGCAAAAATAATGTTAGGGAAAACCTGAGAGAGAATCGAAGACAGAGCTCCACTTTTCTGTGCTTCATCTCTCAAAATCTTTATCACGGTTATGGAGAATGGCATCTGGGTTTCATTTTCTGCTGATGAAGATAATTTTCTCCTTAGCGGTAGGCATATGAAAGAGAGGGTGCTTGAGTGTGGCCGCTTGAGGTGGCCTGCGTGCCGTCAACAAGCTGGAATCATCGTAAAATCTGCAGTCTCTCACACCTCGCTTCTCTGGTCATCACCGCCTCCGCTCTCAAACCAGAATTTTTCCGTCTCGCAATCCATACCCTGTTTTCGAATTGCTTGACTTTTAAAGTAGGTAATTCCAAACTATACCACAATTGTTGACAATTGTTTAGAATAATACCTTTACAGTTCAGATAATTTGTCAGATCATCCATCAAATTTCCAGTCGCCCGATTTATTAAAACTTTCATTATGTTCATATCTGTTGATGATTTTGTTATTATTATTATAGGTTTTGAAAATGAAGGGGTTAACGATAGCCTTCATTAACTTCCTAAATACGAGTCTCTTTTCCAAGATGAATAAAACCGTGTGGAGGTAGGATGAATAAAAAAAAAAAAAAAAAAGACGTCAGTGTACCGATGGAGTGAAGAGTTGTATTCCGTGTGGCTTGAAGATTACGTAACATCTCTTCCCCAGCCATTTCTCCTACATATTAGCATGTCAGTATTAGACTGTGTATATTGACCTGAACTGTGTCGGTACTGAAAATATTTAAACAATATGAAAGAAGAACAAAAGCATTCGCCCACTAATGCGTATCGCCCGGCATCACTAACAAAAAAAGAAAAAAAGAAAATCGCAGCTTTACTAAAATATAACCACATTTTCCAGGATGCCGGCCACAAAATTTGGATGTAATTTGCCCACTTGATTTTGAGACATTCTGGTCACACACACACACACACACACACACACACACACACACACACACAGGCGACGTGAGAACTGATAAATTTAAGAGACAGTACAATTAGAACGATGTGGTAAAGAGCCTCCTAATCGGGCAAGAATACACAGGCCTGACAGTGTAAAGGAAGACAACCGATACACGATGTAGGACAAGTATCAGTTAGCCATTCCAGAACCTTAGTTAGCTGGATCACCTGCCCTATCCGGCATGCATTGTCAGACAACCAGTATATTGTGACTTCCTTTATGATATGACACACATTTCATTATGGATGAAATAATATGGCTTTTTTTTTTTTTTTTTTCTAAATCTGAGTTAACTTTTTCTTTTTATATAGAAGCAAATAACCTGACTGATTCTCAGAAAGGAGAAAGCATTAAATGATGCCCGGAACCCAATATGACCTGAAAGCACAGATTGAAGTCTAGAATGACAAGCTAAACAAGTAAAATCTTTCACTGAACCTTACAAACTATTACGCAGCAGTTAATTGGTGAGTGCAGGACCCCCTCCTACACACACACACACACACACACACACACACACACACACACACTGTAGCCTACACGTTGCTAGTGCAAGTGGAAACAAAGTCCAGAAATCAATAAAGATGCTGGTGACGGTGGAAAGAAATGCCTTATATAGTTCATAATAACAGTAACTCTGGAAGCACAGAA
>NW_027644985.1:0-24990 GCF_032717465.1 Coenobita brevimanus | reverse complement strand
AAGTGCACACTGCTACTGAGGAACAGCCTCCCGAGGAAGTGTTGCAACGGCTAGATGAGGCTGACGCAGAGCCCGACGCCAGACAGAGTCAAGTTGAGCAGCCTAGCATGATGGAAGGCAGGACTGAGCTAAGTATGTCAAACATTAGCAAGATCCTTGCTGCCGTGGATAAGCTCAAGGAAGAGGTGAAGGAACAGGAAGGGAGCAACCTAAGAATGGAGGAACTTCTGGTTGGTATCAACAAACTCTTCCGTTTCTACACAGATAGGCAAAGGGAAGAAATAAACAGGAGAAGACAGACGCTCATAACAAGCTACACACAGCGGGCTCAAGTTGGTGAAATTGCGGAACCATCGACATCGTCTGCTCCTGTTCCTGTTGAGGATGAAGAGGATGCAATGTCAGAAGTGTCAGCATTGGACTTTGAAGGGTTTATGGCCGAAGTGAGTGACTTTGATGCTCCTGTGGAAGGTGATCAAGAGGAGTCTGGGGAGGGAAGTGTTGGTGCGGTGGGGAGTGCGGCGCTGTAAGTGTTGCCGTGCCTCGGAACCCCTGTTATTTAAGGTCATCAGGCCTGTTGTCTACTGTTGTTAAGGTGACTACCCATTTTTGTTATTGTAGCTATAACTTTAGTACAATGTCTGAAAAGTATGACGTTTATTATGTCTGGGCCAAAAAATGTCCAGGTATGAGGGGGTACCGCCCATATGTAATTATTCCCATAAGATTATGTATTCAATTCCCAGTGTGCGAGGTCATGGACCGCCCAATCTCTCACGCACTGTGCGAGCCTACTATACCTAGAACCAGGGATACATTGTATGATAGGTACCAAAAGGATGATTTCTCCTGTGAGGAGATTGAGGAGGGCTTAATGCAACTCTGTAAACATTTGCAAGGAACAGTAAAGCCTGCTGAAAGTAAACAGAAGACTGTAATAAGGAAACGAACCACTAACCAACTGGTTGTGAATCCTATGTCAGGGACGGTTAAGCCTGCAACTAAAGGAGAGGATGGCACTTTTCTTAGCTCCTTCAAGTCTTAGGAGAAAGTATTAAAGACAAGGAACAGACAAGTTGATGAAAATAAGGAGGTAAAAACTAACATGGTAAAGGACAGAAAGGTCTGTGTGTTCTGCAGTGAACAACATTCCAATGTATCTTGTCAGTGTTATCCTGATTTCACTTCTAGAATAGTGAGGCTGCAGGAACTGGGGTGTTGTATGATTTGCATGAATTCAGGACACACCTCTGCAGACTGTAAAAGCAAACTAAATCTTTGTTTCAAGTGCGAAAGGGATAATCATCACAGTGCTTTTTGCCCAAGGATGATCAAGTATGAGGTTCCTAAACCGCAAGTGTATATGACGGTTGCGAAAGCAAATACTCCAGTAACAATGCCAGTTGCGGTTCCAATTGCAGATGTGAATGTAATGACAGAAAATGGAAGTATATCAGCATGTACTTTTTTTTTTTTTTTTTTATATATATGGGTGCACAGAAAACCTTCATTTCTGCAGACATTGTAGAGAACTTACAGTTGAAGGTGTAGTTGGTATGCATGGTGTGCCTGGAAGAAATGAAAATGGGGAACGAATGATAGTGATGTGTGTTGAGCGAGAGATGGTGATTGGAAATACTTTGTTTGAGAAGAAAGATATCTATAAGTGTACATGGGTGAGACAGGAGGGTGGAAGGGTTGTTGATAGAGCCTTGATGGACTATGTGGTTGTGTCTAGGAATGTAATAGGAAGATTGTTGGATGTGAGAGTTCTGAGAGAGGAGGGTGGAGGTATGTCTGACCACTACCTAGTGGAGGGAAAGTTAAGAGTAGGTAAGAGATGGGTGAGAGCTAGGAGGGTTAGGTGTGGCAGGGAGGTTTTGAAAGTGAGTGAGTTGGATAAAAGAGAGGAAAAGATAGAGTATCAGGAGAAATTGAAAGATAGTGGAACACAGTGAAAGATCGGGAAAATGGCAGTGTGGAGGAGGAATGGCAGTTGTTTAAGAGTGCTGTGGTGGGGCATGCAGAAGAGGTGTGTGGTGTGAGACGTGTGGGTGGTGGTGTAAGAAAAGGAAGTGAATGGTGGTGCGAGGAAGTAAGTATGGCTGTGGCTGAGAAGAGACGTGCATATGAAGTGTGGCTGCAGAGGAAGGATGAGTTGTCATATGAAAGGTATAAAGAAAAGAGGAATAGGGCGAGAAGGGCTGTGCGTGATGCTAAAGTGGCAGCAGATGAGAGGTGGGATAGGCGGCTGACAGAGAATTTTCAACAGAATAAGAAAATATTTTGGAAGGAGGTGAAAAGGGTGCGAAAGGGAGAGTCTGGGAAGGAAGAACGAGTAAAAGCAGAGGATGGAACGATGTTAATTGAGATGGATGCAGTAAGGAAGAGGTGGGTAGTAGAGTATTTTGAAAGATTGTTAAATGTAGAGGAGGAAAGGGTGGCTAAGACTGTGGCGGATGGAAGGGTGCAAGGAATAAATGTGTTGGGAGAGTTGAATGATTCTTTGATCACGAAGGAGGAAGTGGAGAAGGCAGTAAAGGAGATGAAAACAGGGAAAGCTGCAGGTATGGATGGGTGTGCTGTGGAATGCGTGAAGGGTGGTGGAGTGACTATTGTTGACTGGTTAGTAAGATTGTTGAATGTGTGCTTTGTGAAAGGTATGGTGCCAATTGACTGGGCAAGTGCTTGTGTGGTCCCGTTGTATAAAGGCAAGGGTGATAAGTATGAATGTACTAGCTTTAGGGGTATAAGTCTGTTGAGTGTTATAGGTAAGGTGTATGGCAGAGTGTTAATTATGAGAGTTAGAGAGGGTACAGAGTGAGTGATTGGTGATGAGCAGTGTGGCTTTAGGAGAGGGAGGGGATGCGTGGATCAGGTGTTTGCTGTGAGACCAGTGTGTGATAAGTATTTAGCGAAAGGCAAGGGTGTGTTTTGGGCATTTATAGATTTAGAGAAAGCGTATGATAGAATTGATAGGGAGGCTTTGTGGACTGTTTTAAGATTGTATGGACTTGATGGTAGGTTATTAAAAGGGGTGAAAAGTTTTTATGTAAATAGTAGAGCGTGTGTAAGAGTGGGAAATGCTGTGAGTGATTGGTTTCCTGTGAGAGTAGGGCTGCGACAGGGATGTGTGATGTCGCCTTGGTTGTTTAATATTTACATGGATGGTGTTGTAAGGGAGGTGAATGCAAGAGTTTTAGGTGGAGGTCTGAGTCTGGTGAATGTTGATGGTGGAGAGTGGAATCTGAAGTAGCTGCTGTTTGCAGATGATACTGCACTGGTGGCTGATTCAGAGGAGAGATTGAGACAGTTGGTAGAGGAGTTTGGAAGGGTGTGTGAAAGGACGAAATTGAAAGTAAATGAGAAAAAGAGTAAAGTGATGAAGTGTATACGAGGTTGGTAGATGGTAGGGGGATGAATATAGTTTTGAATGGCGAGTTGCTTGAGGAGGTAGAGTGTTTTAAATATCTAGGGTCACATGTTGCTGTGGATGGAAGAATAGATGCAGAAGTGAAGTTTAGAATAAATGAAGTAGGAAAGGTGCTGGGAGGAGTGAAAAAAGTGTTTAGATGTCGTTCGCTTAGAATGGATGTAAAGAGAAGGCTGTATGAGGGTGTTGTGGTACCGACTGCGTTATATGGGGCTGAAACATGGAATATAGGTGTAGCAGAGAGGAAAAGTTTGAATGTAATGAAGATGAGGTGTCTGAGGAGTATGTGTGGAGTGACGCGTATGGATCGAGTGCGAAATGATGAAGTGAGAAGGAGAACTGGAGTTGTTCGGGAGATGGTTGGTAGAGTTGAGCAGAGGGTGTTGCGATGGTTTGGGCATATGGAGAGAATGGATAATGAGCGATTGGTGAAAAAGATAACTAGATCTGATGTGAGAGGTGTAAGGCTGAGAGGAAGACCACGAATGGGATGGATGGACAGTGTGAAGAGAGCGCTGGATGCGAGAGGAATGTCTGTTGAGCAAGGAAGAGTGGCTGTGCGTGACAGAAATAAACGGGGAGAAATTGTGAATGAATAAGTGATGACGCAGCCCTGAGGGGATATTCTCCCGCATTTGGTCTGATCAGCTAGTCAGGTCAGGTGCGGGTAAGGGGATGGGTCTGTTATGATGTGGCAGGGGTAAACCAGTTCTGCTGTCAGACCCTGCTGCTGATGTCACTGATTGCATTGCGCAGTTGACCCTTGTGCGGTGTGGTGCGGTGAGGATCTGTCCATTCTCCCCTTTGGGGCTAAGATGCGAATGAATGTGTTTGAATGGATGAGTAAATGGGGAGTGTGTCGTCCTGTCTCGGCTACCTCCCTTTCCTTGGGGGAAGCAGCCTAGGTATATAGATAGATAGATAGAAATCTAGCCATTACAGGATTCTTAACTCCTAAGGAGGCACAATTCTTTTATTTCGTTCGACCTGTAATACAACTTGGCAATTATAAATGCCGTACAACAGCGGCTGTACTTGATAAGATGGAAACAAGTATATATAAAAGGGCTGAAGGAAACCTCTGATCATCTACAGAGCTCAGGGATAAGTTTGGCTTAACAGAATGTGAAATTAGATACTGTGGGTCCCATAAAAATGATCACTGGTTCAGATTACTGTGGATGATTCCTACATAGGACCTTCAGGATGAATAAAGTAGGCTACAGTTGTTCAAGAGTACAAGAGGTAGCTTTATTATGGGTCAGTTGCCTTTTTCAAAGCAAGCCAGAGGAGAGGCCAAATTGGCAGACTCAGTCTTTGTTACCCCTGCACAGTCACTGATGGTAGCAAGAATAGGTGCAGAATTAGAACCTACTCAGATAAATGACTTGCTGGATAAAGAAAAAAATGAACCTGTCTAGAAATTGGGGACTTAGTGTGGAATACACTCTGAAGAACAAACCCCTGAAGATAAAATAACTTCGGATTTGTATGATCAGTCTGTGGAATTTAGAGATGGACAGTACTGGGTTGGATTACCATGGAAACTAAACCATTAGAGTTACCAACAAATTTCCAGGCAGCTAAGGCTCAGTTAAATTCCCTTCTAAGAAAGTTGAGACAAACCAGAACATCTCATGATAACTTTATAAAAGATCAGTTGAATAATAAATTTACAGAAGAGGTAGAATCCCTGCTAATGATGTGGTAAAAATTGACATTATTTACCACATCATGCTGTAAGCAAGGATTCAGTAACAATTCCCATAAGGATAGTTTTTAACTGTAGTAGTAAAGCGTCCAAAGGATCAGTTAGCTTGAACGATTGCATATACTGTGGACCTACACTAACAGAGAAATTGGGGAATACGTTACTGAGATTTAGAGAGAAACCTTATGCTTATACAGCAGACATTAGTAAAGCTTTTCTCAGAATAGGATTGAGGGAAAAGGATAATTAATTTACAAAATTCCTCTGGCCTGAAGACCCTCAAAATGAAGATAGTCCTTTAAAAACTTGCTGTTTCCGATCGTTGCTCATTGGCTCTTGTGCTAGTCCTTTCCTACTATGCAACACTTTGAAGCATCATTTTGAAAATGCCAAATTCCCAGAAATAGGGCAGACTTTCTATGTGAATATTTTACAAGGTGTTGCTTCATAAGCATTAAATGCTTATGAAGCTGCCAATTCCGAATGTGGGAAGGCAAATTTGCCGTTACAGAACTGGAATACAAATGCACCGCTTTTAAGGAATAGAATACAAGAGGACTATCCAAATACTGACATTCCCAAAACTCAAAATGTGTTGGGTCTTAACTGGGATACAAGGGCTAATGAAATAAGTCTAAAACCAATTAAGTTCTCAGATGTCACTCTCACCAAGAGGTCCTTGTTAAGTCAGGTCTCCATGTTATTTGACCCATTAGGATTGGTCAGTCCTATAGTTATTAGAGTCAAACGTTTAGTGCAAAAGGCTTGGCGAGAAAAGTTGGACTGAAACACTGAATTAGGTGAGACATATGTTGAACAGTGGGAACAGATTAGAATGGAATTTGAAAAAAGCATCGAGCATATGTATTCCCAGGAAGATAAACAGAAATGAGAAATCACATTTGCATATATTTTGTGATGCTTCTCAAAAGGCATGTAGAGCAGTAGCTTATTGTGCAACAGATTATGAAGATTATTATGTCCAAAGCCAGAGTTACACCAATTAATGGAAGAACCCTACCTCAAATGGAGCTGGCTTCCAATGAAGTGGAACTACGAAGGAACTACGAGTAAATTGGCCAGATATTTAACTGCTACTATTGATACTCAGTTTTAAGATGTTTATATATGGACTGACAGTGAGATTTGTCTTTACTGGATAGGAAAGGAAGACAGTAAAATTCCTTTCGTCCACAACAGAGTTAAGACTATTAAAGAGCTGTCTTCCAAATTAAAATTTATGCATGTATCCTCTAAGCAAAACCCAGCTGATCTGCTCTCAAGAGGCTCGACAGTAAAGAGACTGATCAAGGATGACTTATGGTTTAAAGGTCCTGAATGCTTACTTACTAATGAATGGCCTAAGCAAAAACAGTATAGTACTGCTGAGGTTAATGTTGTAAACTTGGATCCTGTAATACCTGAGCCAGATGTGATAGACATCAGTAGATTTTCATCAATAAGACTGCTCCTTAACACTACTAAATTAGTTGTCAAATTTTTGAGTAAGAAAGTGGAGTTTGAGGAGTATGATCTCATGGAATATTGGGTGAAAAAGCTTCAAAGAAATATTACGGAGAGATTTTTGACCTTTTATGCCAAGGCACTAGCAGCAATAATATGATAAGAGATTTAGGATATTCTTAAACGGAAAGGGTCTAATCAGATGTCATGGCAGAATAGTAAAGGCTGATTTGCCTCTCCAGACTAGACATCCTATTCTGTTACCCAAGAATTATTATTTTGTACAATTAATTGTTAAGGAAGCCCATGAATTAACTCTTCATGGAGGTGTGCCGCAGACTTTGACCCGAGTCCGAGAATGGTATTGGTTCCCTAAGGGTAGGCAGGTTGTAAGGAAATATCTCAACAGTTGCATTATATGTAGGAGGTATGAACAACGACCATATGACTACCCAGGGCCACCTGCTTTACCAAAGGATTGGGTAAAAATAAGTCGGCCCTTCAAAGTAAATGGAGTTGATTACATAGGGGCCATAACTTATGGGTAAGGGAACTCCCCATAAGGTGTATATATGTTTGTTTACTTGCACCTACACAAGGGGAGTCCATCTACAGTAGATATGGCAGATGATTTAGGTTCAGCTACATTCCTGAACGTATTCAGAAGATTTGCAGCTAGAAGGTTGTGTCCTAGTAAATTAATAAGCGAAAACGAAACCAATTTCGTTGCGGCATCACCTCTAGTCTTAAATATAATGAATGACCCAGAGGTTAAGTCAACCCTGGGAACCCAAAATTGTACCTGGCAGTTCATAGCTCCTAGAGCACCATGGCAAAATGGATTTACAGAACGAATGATTGGTACTATGAAGAACTACATTAGGAACACCTTACACAGAACTAAGATCACTAGAGGGGAGCTGAGAACAGTAATAACTGAAATTGAGGCTAGGATTAATAATAGACCTTTAACCTATCTGGATGATACCAGCAAATTAACTGAGGCCTTGACACCAGCTCATATGTTGTACGGCAGGAAGCTCCATCCGGTGCCTTGTGTGGATATACAGGAGGAAGCAGATGATCCCACGATCGAGAATAATGAAATAGGACAACATCTGCGTGAGGGATATCAACGCTTGAAAAACGTATTGGACACCTGGAATAGACACTGGGGCTCAGGCTGCCAGCAACAAATCAATCATAATCCTAGGAGATGTGGTCTTAGTAAAAACAGAACAACCAAGATCCCAGAGGCCATCAGCTAAAGTCATCTCCACACATCTAGATTCGGAGGGGGTGCCAAGACTTGTAAAAACTAAATGCAAGGGACACATCAGTATAAAAACCATTGATATATTGATGCCCCTTGAGTTAATGGCTACCCCAGAGACTGCGAATGGTGGAGAACAATTGGGTCAAGATGCGTGACCTAGAAGGGCCACAACACAGGGTTCTCGAGATCAATGGAGAAAGCTCCTGGCTAAGTGTCACATTACATGATACAGCGTTTCATTTTTTGCCTGGTCCCAAAACTGTGGGAAATATTTTCCCCCAGAGCAGTTTTTTTTTTCTTTTTTTTTTTTTTTATGTGACCGACTCTGGGCATAGGCTTCACAGCCTGCTTTCAAGGCCCAGTAGTCCTCCTACGTACCGCACACCTCTACATGTCACCACTTCGGCGCTAACACCCACCTTCCATACTGAATACATGCTAGGGCTGTCTCATACAGGAATGGTGTATTGGTATTAGCGGGGGTATTTTTACGACATGTCGGCGGGTCTTCTGGTAGAACAGTAAAGTCTGATTTTATGAAATTCAAATCCTTAAACTGTTCCCTGCACCAGCGGGATTTGAACCCGGGTCCGTTAGGACTGCAGGCCAACTCTCTACCGATTGAGCCACCGCCTCCCCAGAACAAATCAATCAGTTGTGCTCTTTACCTTTTAAAATAATTGTCTGTTGAAATTAGAGGAAAACCCAAAGAGTGTTAATGACTACGAAGTGCTACCCAAACGTTCCAGTAATTTGAACAGAGGGAGCCAGCCGTTTGCAGTTTTGCCTTTTGCCACTGGGAGGAGTCAGCAGCACCCCTTGTGCATCAGTGTGGCCCCGGCCGTGTCTGTGAGTGGACATATTGTTGGGCTACACTTACTATTGTAACGTGGTGTGTAGGTGGTTTGGCGGTTTTGCAATGGCGGACTTCACGGAACAAAAAACCTGCATCAAGTTCTGCTTCAAGATCAACAAGACGGCTGCAGAAACTCACCGGTGCTTCAGCAAGCCTTTGGTGACAATGCCATGTCCCAAAAAAAAATATTTTTCTGGTACAAGCGGTTCAAGGAAGGACCAAAAAAGCGAGTCAAGTTCACCACAATATCAAGTTGATGTTGATCGTTTTCTTTGATATCCAAGGGATTGTTCACAAGGAATTTGTCCCACCTGGTTAATCTGTCAGCGGAAAGTTTTACTGTGAAGTTTTGCAGTGTCCGAGGGAGAACATCCGCCGCAAACGTCCAGAACAGTGGATGAACAAGGACTGGGTCATGCATCATCACAACACCCCCGCCCACACATCAACTGTTGTCTGGCAGTTTCTGGCTTCAACTAACACGGTAATCATTCCCCACCCACTCTTTTCGCCTGACCTTGCCCCCTGCGACTTTTTCCTGTTTCCCAAGCTGAAAATACCATGAAAGGGCATCGATTTGGGTCGATTAAGGAGATCCAGACAGAATTGCAGGAGGTGCTCAAGACCATCATGCATGAAACCTTCCAGGGATGCATGGACTCGTGGAAAAAAACGCTGAGATCGCCGTATACATGCCCAAGGGGACTACTTCGAAGGCGACAGTGAGAACTAGGAGGTAAGATAACTTATTTTCCTACAATTTTCAAATTATTGGAACTTTTGGGTAGCACTTCGTAATTCAAGCAGTTTTTTTTTAACCTGCCGCATCCAGGCAAATTTGTCACCAATGTCGCCCTCCCCAATCCCGGCAGATTTCCGAAAGTGTGTTTTTTTTTTTTTTTCTCATTTTTTTTTATGAGAGACATCGAAAATTCAGAGAGAAAGTGTTCAGTTGAGTTTAGAAATACCAATACAGGTAAGAGTACCCTCACCTTAGTATAGTGTTCTCTCAGGGCAGGCTCCAGAGAAGATGTTTTCTTGAGAGGGGTAACTATTTCAAACCACACATTATAGGTAAATATTTATTTGGTACAAATTTATATGAAGTACAAGAGTATATTGGTTTTCACACAATATTATAGGCGATATAAGCATTGTTCAATCACCAAACACATCAACATTGGCACATTCCTATACGACGTTACCGCCTCATCACTTCTGGTTGTTTCTTCCTCCGGCTTGTTTTTTCCTTTTCCACCATCTCGGGAATGACTTTCGCCTTGAATTTTGTCATTGGAAAGACCGTGGTGTGACATGTCTTTACTGGCCAGGTCACTGCTGACAGGTGAGTTGCTGAGAAAATGGCGTGCAGGGGGAAGGGGGGTTCAGGTGGGGCCAGGCATTGTCCCCGCCTAACGGGTAGAGGAAGGTCTCCCACATATGCCTACCAAAAATCACCCGTGAAACTTTAAAAATGTGCAAATGATGGACCTCGCAATTGCAAAATGTATGGATACATTGTTGGGTGTCACCGTGACAAAACGTGGCAATGGATCCATACGTTGTCAGGACGCTTCGGGTTAACCCAGAGATTGCGTTCTAGTTCTGGTTAATAATTCTTGTTATTAATAAATTAAATGCTACTGCGTTTAATCATGTGGACAACTATATTGTAAATACGTGTAAATCTATCTATCTATCTATATACCTAGGCTGCTTCCCCCAAGGAAAGGGAGGTAGCCGAGACAGGACGGCACACTCTCCATTTACCCATCCATTCAAACACATTCATTCGCATCGTAGCCCCAAAAGGGAGAACGGACAGATCCTCACCGCACCACACTGCACAAGGGTCAACTGCGCAATGCAATCAGTGACATCCGCAGCAGGGCCCGACAGCAGAACTGGTTTACCCCTGCCACATCATAACAGACCCATCCCCTTACCCGCACCTGACCTGACTAGCTGATCAGACCAAATGCAGGAGAATATCCCCTCAGGGCTGCGTCATCACTTATTCATTCACAATTTCTCTCCATTTATTTCTGTCACGCACAGCCACTCTTCCTTGCTCAACAGACATCCCTCTCGCATCCAGCGCTCTCTTCACACTGTCCATCCATCCTATTCGTGGTCTTCCTCTCAGCCTTACACCTCTCACATCAGATCTAGTTATCTTTTTCACCAATCGCTCATTATCCATTCTCTCCAAATGCTCAAACCATCGCAACACCCTCTGCTCAACTCTACCAGCCATCTCCCGAACAACTCCAGTTCTCCTTCGCACTTCATCATTTCGCATCCGATCCATACGCGTCACTCCACACATACTCCTCAGACACCTCATCTCCATTACATTCAAACTTTTCCTCTCTGCTACACCCATATTCCATGTTTCAGCCCCATATAATGCAGTCGGTACCACAACACCCTCATACAGCCTTCTCTTTACATCCATTCTAAGCGAACGAAATACTTAGGGAATTTCCATTGTCGTGCCTGTGCCTGCGTGGTAGAATGACGTGTATCCTGACGAGAAAAGTGGACGGTCGAACATTGTCTTGACATAAAGTTTAATATTTGGCTTTAGTTGAAAGCTGGATTTTCTTTGTATATTTCATGAAGTAATTCGCTGTATTTAGGTAACTGTAATTAAATATTTGGCATCTCTGAATCCTGTGAGGGGAGAGAGACTAGTCATTTTTTCATTCTGTTCCTAAAGCTCGTTCGAGCCACACCTTGTATAAATCGCACAAAGGATACTTGGAAAACCCCAGGCAAACTGACTGAGACCTCAAGCCCATCGTCATCTGTGATTCTGACTCTGTCTAGCTAAATAACCTTTATGACTTGGCCAATTCGAGGGGACTAGCTAGGATATAAGAAGATAATTACTGGTGAGTTAGTGTAATAATTATATCCTAATTTCCTAAGACTTCTAGTATTTAAATTTAGTACTTATCGTTGTTACACTAACACTTGTCAGAGAAGAGAGTGTATAAAATTTCTGACAATAATGTTATTTGTGCCAAGATTATGATTTGCTGTTGATGTGTGTCAACTCAAAGATGTCACACACCTGCATGCCGGTGTCTGTTCTGTCTGTAAATTTCTTTCCTTGCAAGCATCATAGTGATTGTATCAGTGTACACTTTAACCCAGATTTAGTCAACTGGGAGCAGAATTCATTATTCAGAGTGTTAAGAAGCTTTAATTAATTTTTCTCCTTGCTATTGCCAGTTAAATTTTATCTGTGGGAAGCAGTTCTGCATTAAAGGCTTATTAAAAACTGCCTTGCTAATTCAGGATTTGTAGTTTAATATTTTATTTTGGCTAAAACCATAAGACTGACTGAATGCACCATGAAACCCCATTTCATTGCTCTCTCTCTCTCGTAGGTTTGTGATATGAGGGTGGTGTTGGAGGTAGATAAGGATGCAGCCATGAGCTAAAGTTCAATGACGTTTCTCTGCTGGCTGTGGCAATAGAAGTTGCTACACGACTTACTGTTATGTAATAGCAATATGAAGCACACAATAAAACAATGTGAGAAGGAAGGATGTTTTGTCGTTTTGAGAGGAATTTGAAATACATAAATAAGGATGCAATGCAGGTAGAACATTGTCAACTTTCTAATGGTTGTGCATTCAGTGAGATGATGGTGGAAGTGTTATTAATTCCCCTTTATAGTTACACCTTCCTCATCATCTACATACCTTCATTCATCTTCACTGTTTCACTCTCGCTGAAGTGTGTAGTGCATTCCCTCCCTCTTCTAGGTGGGTGAAGTGGTATTGGTGGATGCGGATGGGGCAAGGATCACAGACTACAATGACGCGTTAGTGAGGTGATGGTGGGGCTTTCTCTAACCCATCTCAAGCATTATATTCTTCCTGAAGGGCTATTTCCCTCCCCCCAAAGTGCAATGCCCTCTCTTAACCCCTCTAGTATGCAATTCGACTACGCCCAAGGAAGCAAAAATAGGCCTATTTTTCGATTATCTCAAAGGTTAAAAGTTTTAGGTCCGATTCACAGAGCTTGAGTTTACACACCAGAAAATGCAAACCCCACCGTCCTAGTCCCAATAGTTACCGAGTTATGGCCCGTCAAAATTGATTATAGTTGCCTGTTGCTGTCCAGGCGAGAAAGAAAACATGCCGCTCGCACCCGTTTTCTTCGCAAAAATATGTACAAAATTCATCAAAATCAATATTTTTTGGTGTGTATTGAAACTATAGATGTTATGAACCATTCTAAAGTGCTTAGAAAAAATAAAATGTCATGAACCCCCCAAAAAAATGATAAACAGTAAAAATTACCCTCCCCTCCACTCGCCTCCTCATGCCTCCCATCTCCTTCCTCCCCTCCCCTCCTCTCCCCTCCCTTCCCCTCGCTCCTTTCCCATCCTCCCTCCCCTTCCTTCTGAACTGTGAAATCTAGTTCGGGAAAATGATTTTTTTTTTTTTCGAGTGGGTTTCAAATAAAGACAGGTAAATACTTATGTATGTCTGAAAAAAGGCACAAATAAATATCTTTATTTGTAAGAGGAAAATAGTCAACATTATTTTTACTTACTTTTCCTTCAGGTAGAGCTGAAACTATAAACAAGTGATAAGGAGTGTTACCATATGTTCAGACATATAAAATGTTGAAAGAAATACATAAGAATGAAGAAAATTCGCTATATTCTTTGACAGGCACACAATTATATCCATAGGCAGGTTGAGTAGGCAGGTAACAAGAATTTCCCCCCAATATATATATATATATATATATATATATATATATATATATATATATATATATATAAGAAAGTAACTGTGGTGTGCATATCTCAGTACAAAGACCCGAATAAAGTACAGGTAATGATTCAAAACATGCACCATAAAACGTAAAAATTATGCAAAAAATTTGATGCCGGGGGGGGGGTAAAAATACTCCGTGCTAGGGGGTGAGGGGTGGTAAGGCCAGGAGGGGGTTTACGGGGATGGCACGATGGGAGGAGACCACCACCAGACATAAAGGAAGGGCCCCAGTGGAGTACAAATACATGGAGGGAGGGTATGGGTGAAATACCCTCCCCCCTGATGACTGGGGGAGGGACATGGGGAGGATCCACATCGGATGGGCAGAGGATGCATGAGGAGGGTGTGAGAGGCGTGGTGGTGATGGTAAGAATGGAAGGAGCTTGGGTAGTAAAAACGTAGTGGGGAAGAGGGATGCAGCGAGAGGGAGGTGGGGGTTCACCCCCCACTGCCTGGGTACTGGCCTGGATCCTCCCTTCCGCATGTGCAACACTTAGTATTGATTGGTCAGAAGCCATCTATGTCACAGCCAGAATGGAGCAAGCGGCCGCCAGTTGTTCGTGGAAGTTGCATGATCGACGTTCGTCGTCCATTTAAAAAATTGTGAAAAGGCGTCGATCGTCGAGCTTAGTACTTTAGGGGTTAAGTGTTAAATTATCTCTCTGAAGTGCTATTTCTCTCCCTTTCGTGCCATTCGCCCTCTCTGAACTGTTAAATTGTTTCTCTAAAACATTATTCCTCTCCCACAAGTGCTAGTTCCCTCTCTGGAGTGTTAAATTCTCACTGAAGTGTTATTTCTCTCCTTGAAGTGTTGTTTTTCTCTATGAAGTGTAGAGTTCTTTCCTGAAATGTTACTTCTCCTCTAGGTGGGTGATGTGAGACTTGTGGAGGTAGATAAGGGTACATTCAGCGAAGTGATGGTGGAAGTGCCTCTAACTCGACTTTATGGGTACACCTTCCTTACCATCTACACACCCTCACTCCTTCTCCTAGCAACGGCCTTCATCACACTCTACTTCCCTGTCGCCATCTTCGAGGTGAGGGTGATGGCAGCCCTCACCGTGCTTTTGGTTATGACTACACTATTGACGCAGGTGAGGCTGTGTTGACTCATTAAGTTCAGTATTGCGACATCTTTTAGCTTATTCTTGCAAACACAAGACTTGACAGATATACAACTGTGGGCACTAATGGGTGAATGGTCCTCATACAGTCAAAAGGTGTAAATCTGACTTAGCTTCCTCCTCCTCTTCTTCAGACTCTCCCTTCTCTGCCCAGAACCTCCTATGTGAAGGTGGTGGACGTGTGGTTGTTGGCCTGCATTGCCCTCATTTTCGTCACCATCATCCTTCACACCATCATTGAGCTTAAGTGCCAGCAGGAGAAAGAGGAAGTAAAAGAAGGGGAAGACCGAGAGGGAAATGTGAAGAAGAAAAGGCATGGAACTCTAGCAAGAGTTAAAAGTAGTTGGTCTCCTGTTATGAACTCTGGTGGTCTAATGGCGAGAATAATGCAAGTGATTCGAACCTATTTCAATCCCCTTTCTTCGGCTTACACAGCCACCAACACTCCCATCGTCACCCCAGTCATCACCCTCGTATCACCTTCTCCCTCATCTTCCCGTTCACATCCCTCATTCTTGTCCCACTCCTCTCCAACCCCCACCATCCTCCCTCCCACCCCACCAGACATAACTGTTTCGAAGCTTCACCCGGAACTGAAGTTGATTCAGTTGATCAAGACTGCTAAAGTTAGCATTCTTCTCCTCTTTCTTGGCTTCAGTACTGTTTATTTCTTGTTTATAAAGATTGCCTGAGAGGTTCCTGGTTATTTTCTGGCAGGTCAGACTTTTGGAGACAGTTTATATCCCCCTTGTCAGTGTTCACTCAGTATTACAATTAGGGACCTATATGTAAATCAGTTACTGCAGGTTGTATTGTAAGCGAACACTGTGGCATCGAAAACTAATTGTGTACCTTAACGTTTAGCTCCTAGAAATCACTCTCGGCTTAATGCTCGAAAAATTTATGGTGTTGGATGAGACATATATACAAGAGCTCTCCTGACCATGACAGACTTAATTTTGATGCTGATAAACCTGATAAAAAGCCTGGGCCTGGATTTATTAGTAATATTATCCTCCTTGTGACTCAGATTTTGATTTACAGAAAGAACAAAAAACAAGGGAAGTGTTCTCTCTCTCACTGCGGAAACAAATATTAACTCCTGATTATTTTCCTCTTGTATCTTTTTGTTTTTTTCTTCCCTGATAGAACTACATGCAAGTTTCGTAAAATCAGACCTTGCTACAAAACCCACCAACGTATCATAAAACACCCCCTCTAATATTAATCAACCAGTACTGAATGAGATAGCCCTGACTTACATTCAGTAGGAGTGGTGAGCATTACAGTCGAGAAGTGGCAACATGTGAAGGTGTGTGGCACATGAAAGTACTTCCGTGTCTAAGGAACGGGTGATATAGTCCGTGTCCAGATTCCAAACTTGGGGTCATATTCTAAAAAAATAGGCAGCACGGGATGTTCAGTAACAGTTTTTCTTCTTCATTCTGTTTCAGTTTATAACCTCCGACATCGAAGTTAGACGGTTATAATTCACCCGTGTCTGTCTGATTGTGTACAAGATATCATAAAACTGTTATCGGATTTCATTAAAATCTGGTGGATCTGTTGGCAGTGCGTCAAGGAAAAGTTGAGTAAGTTTTAAGTTGGCTCTGAGTCTGGATGCAGGAAGCAGTATAGCAGTTGTCAATGAGTGTGAGGTGATACTGATAAGAGCCCACAGATTCACAGACTTATCTACCAATTACCCCAGCCCTAAGATTTTGATTTGCAGGAGAAACAAGAGACATGGCAAGGCTCGTGGAAATAAGAATATCAGCAAGTAACTGATATATATTTTTTTTAAAGAAAGAACGGAAGACGTGGGAAAATAATACTGTACATTCTCCTTGTCTCAGTGCAAAAATAAATCCGGATCACGAGAGAGAATTGTTAAAACTGTTCATGAATCTCATCCAAGGTCTCTCAGCGCCACAGCCTCTGATATTGCCTCTCAGATGTGAGCTTTCATCAGTTAGTTACGCTGGTGTAGACGCCACTCTGCACTTCCCAGCCATATATTTCTTCATTTGCTGCACAAATTCCTCAAGCTTTGTCGACAGAATTTGCTTTCCATGTCTACCTGTTCACCCAGCAGTACAATTGGGAACCTTGGTGTAAATCAATTGTTGTGTGCCGTAGGGGAAGACTGTGACATGGTAAAACATGATCGTTTGCCTCAATGACCCTCATGTTGTCGATAGGCTTTAATTCTAATCTTTCATTTTTCCTCATTGTACCCATAACATTCATTCTTTTCACTCACAGAAATGTGCACTAAGATGCTATTTTGAGTTTTACTCCATTTGTTTATTGCTGTTTATTGGTGTGCGTGTATGTATATGTACTGTTTTTCTTTTTCGTATGTGCGCAATAAATAATCAAGGACTAGATGCAGAAAAACTACCCCTTCGAGAGGAAATTTGACTGAAATATTTATTGTTGCAAAGGTATATAGAGTACGGTACATACACAGCAAAGGGAGGCTGTGGGTCTTGCCACACACGCAGGTATACACAATCAGTGTTTTTTAAAGACAAAATCAAGATCCGCTCACGTCGATATCCCTGGGGGCATTATAAGGAAAACCTGAGAAAAACTGTTCCGGAGCTGAACATCCGTGTACATGAAGGACTGAGAGTACCATTTAACTCTTGTATTAGAGAATTCGTTAGGTATATATATCTAGAGAGAGAGAGACAGACAGATAGACAGATAGACAGATAACTATAGACAGATAGATAGATAGATAGATTTGCTGACATCTGCATGGAAAAAGAAAGTACAAAATGTCTCCTTTTTCCTTGTAACTTTCAGCATACTCGTATATATGAATCACGTGTAATTATATTTGTGCATTTCTAATGTATACCAGTAATTATCTATCTGCCTGTATGCCTTTGTATCTCTTTCATTACGATGATTTCATTTAGCTATTCTACAATTCTGATTAACCCCAGACAATATTATTCAGTTTAGACAACATCTTATAATGACAGGATTAATACTCGTATATCAGTGGTAGAGTACTTATGATGCATGAGCCCTGAGATTATAGAGTCTAGTCTCACGCCGTGGCGGACATTTAAAGTGGGTACTGTTACACGTCCTTCCATATGCTTGCACCCTGTCGTTGTGTCGATGGCATATACAGACTCCAGCACACAAACATACCCAGTTAAAAGAAAATCAACTTTCACACGCATCACTTCCCACAGACATTTTCTTTCCCATTCTTGCTTCGCTAGCGTGGGAAAGAATTAAATCTATCCTTTCCACTACAGGACCTTCCGAGGGTCCTGTAGTGGACCTAATATGGACTGATATGGACACGTACATCTACGCCTTACCAAACTGAATACAATCGTCTGGCGACGGCAAGAGAGAAATTGAAATGTTATAATCACAGAGAAAGGGTTAACCTGTTGCCTGCCACTCATTTTTTGACTGCAAGTAGATCCAGCAGTTAGTCACTGTGTCACTGAATGACAAAAAGAAATGCGTAGAATATGACAGGTAAACTTAAACTGATATATACACAATGAAGTACATCTCTGACTTATTTCTGAATAATACAAGGACAAACGGTTTCATACTGTCTGATCGTTCTTTTTATAGTCTGTTAATTCTGATTCACACTTTGCGTAGCTTTTCTTTCAGACGAATTTAGCGAAGAGAATTATCTATGGTTAAATATAGCAAGTCCCGCAGCTTAATAAAGTGAGAAGCATATGAGGTGGAATATTAAGTGTACATAGTGTAGTCAAATGATTAGGAAACGGAGAACATGAGTGCCTTGAAATATTTAAGTAGTGTAGGCTAATGGGCAAAGATGGCTGGTTAAAGGATGAAGAGAAGAGATACAGCAGGGGAGAAAGGTTGCAGGTAATGTATACTGAATGCAGTTATATGGAACAGGGAATTGAGCATGGAAGTAAACAAGTTGCATGACAGTATTGTGATCCCCACTTTAATGCTTGAAAGCGAACGTTGGACTTAGGGCCCGTTCACACCGAGGCCGGAACCAGACATATTCTGATGTAAAAAGTCCGACGACATACGATATGCGTCGCAAGGTGTCCGACGCAAATCCCCCGCCGGAAAAGGTGTTCTCACTGGAGACGGAATTGCGGTGGGTGGTAGTGTCAGACCAACGGTCAAGGTGGTAACACGGCGCTGTCAAGGAGGTGTAGGAAACTTTTGTTACTCTGGCTTCATAGGAGGAAACGGAGACATGGACAACGTAAATACTGGGTGCATCCCATGAACAGGACACGAACATCATTGGGTGAATATCACCACCTCTTTCCCCAAATACTTGATGACGAACGTAGGTGTAAGGAATATATACGAATGAAACCGCAGACATTCCGCCACCTGTTGAATCTTTGCAAAGATCATCTAAAGAAGGAAGAAACAAACTACAGGAAACCAATATCTGCAGAACGACTGGTCGTCACACAGCTCCACATAACGTTGGAATCAAACGGACAAACGAGGTGTGCACTTTTCTGCGCCGCAAGATTCTGACATTATTCGGACCACCGGTGTGAACGCTTCACCAGGTTCATGAAACATTTTAATATTTGCTACCACGGCCGTTTGTTTCCGACGCTGGTGGTCGGACAATTTGCGCCACAATGTGTCTGGTTCCGGCATCGGTGTGAACGGACCCTTACGTTAGAAGGACATAGGTCAAGGGCGAGAGAAGTGGGAATGAGTTATATGAGAGGAGAAAAAGGAATTACGTGGAGAGACAGGCAGCTGAATAACTTAGGAATCCTTATGGTGTCGATGTTGATGTGCTGGAATGTGCTTTAGAAGTGTCATGAGATGGTTTGTCCATGTGGTGGGAATGAAGAATGAGAGAATGACTGGGAGAATGTATGTGAGTGGGGTGTAGAGGGATATGGGTACATGATGGCCGGGGATGAGGTGGCGGGATAAGGCAGAGTCCAGTATATCAATGAGGGTGTGTGAGTTGGAGTGAAGACAGCCGGATAAAGCAGGACAGGGCTATGTGGAGGCGATTTGTTCGTTGCCACTCCTTTCGGGATTGAGACGTCTGGTTACGGACATAGGAACAGAATTTTGTCCGTGACTACATTTACAGTAGCCTCTGTAGGGAGGGAAAAAGATAATGAGTATTTTTTAAATGCTGACGTGGAGTCAAGGGCAAAGGAACCTGGAAGAAAGGAACTAAGGATGTCCCCTAAAATATCATAATAAGCAACAAACTATTGATGGAAATTTACAGATAATAAAAAATGGAGCGTATAACAATAGCCACTAACAACTGTGCTTCCGAGCCAGTGTAAGGGAAAAATACTATTATCTACAAATGAGGGTCACGTACAGACTGTATGATCAACTAAACAGTTGTGATGATATGAAAAGGAGAAAGAGAGGTGTAATCTTAGAGAGTGTGTGTGCTTTATGTTTCCTAGCCATAGTTGCTGATAAATGTACCTCTTCAAGCCAGTGTAAGAAAAACGCTACTGTAAACCAGTGAGGAATATGTATAAAATGTATGTACAACTAAAGGAAGTGAAGATCTGAAGCGAAGAGAGTGCGTAGTAGGTGTGATGGTGATGGAGGGTGTTGTCATCACTCACCGACCTGCTGATTGGGCGATGCTATGTCATCACCTTCGGCCAGGGCTGGTACTGTTATGTTCACTGTATTCCCCTACTACACTAATACTGCCCCTTACTCCTGTATGTAATACATCTTACGAATGTCTCTGTATTTTGTAACATATAGTGTAACTTATTTTTATCAAAGGGCATGAGGCAACACCCAAAAACCACGGTGTGGCCACACCCACGAATGTCCAATCATTAAGAGTATGCAGTTGTATTGGCTGAAGAAAGTGTGTGGCAAGACCCACCACGGTCTTTTGTTGTATAAGCACTCTCTACCCTTTACAACAATAAAAATTTCAGTTCAGAATGGAGCATAGCTGGGATTTTTAAAATGGGTTGGCCAAGGGGTGGTCGAACCTAACTGTACTGTAAGGTTGCCCAAAAAAATATTTCAGGGGGGCCGGGTATATTCTCTTAGAAATCCGAGGTGGCCACTAGGATGTCCTGACCAACCCTTTGGCTACACCACTGAAAGATGAGTCCAATTTGAAAATCCTATATTTAAGTAAGGTACCCACTAAAATCCTGCTGTTTTCTGTAACATACTAGGCTCGCTAGTTAGTGTATCTACTTCAAAATACAAGTTATATATATTAAAAACTAAAGTTATCCTACATTCATATCCCCTCTGGCCCTGTTCCTCACAGAACCACAAATCTCTCCCACTACCGAAATATCCCCATTTTGTTTTCCTGGTTACCATCTCCTCACAAACTTCCGTAACAAGGGTGGTAACTGTTGTTATATTAAACCTGAAAATGCAATTGACACTGTTTTAAAGTTCAACTAATTTTTATTACACACTGTATAAACCAAATTATCTAAATATTACCAAATAAATCTGTGTAGTCTATAGCTCCCTCAGTGCTTCTTCAAAACCCAGTGTATTTGACTCCATATCCACACAGTTGAGTAACCTTAACCTTGCCCTTAGCACCGAAATCACCATTTTGGATGACTTTAAAGTACATAATGTTGAATGGTTATTGCATTCTGCCAGGACAGACGATGCTCGTCTACAGTGCGAGCTGTTTGCAGAATCATAATCTCACGCAGTTGCTAAAGCAACCAATCAGAATACCATAATGCCTATCTCTTGGATCTATTCCTTACAAATAATCCAGATCAATACAGGACAGAAGTACTGTCACCACTTGGATCCTCTGACCACAATCTCATCAAAGCCTCATTAGTTAACCCCCCAAACCTCCCCGTTCTGAACCTGTCAGGGTGACCCGATGGCACTTTGATAGGGCAAACTGGGATGGATTTAGAAATTATCTTGCTGACATTCCATGGCAGTCTTTCTTCTCTAGTGATGTCAGTTCTACCCATCATTGACCTAATACTAGCTGGTATAGATTTATGCATACCAGGTCAACAGTTCACTAAAAGGTCAAACTCTCCAAAATGGTTTTTGATAGCAACTGTGCCAGAGTAATGACCCAAAAGTCATTTGCATATAACTCTAACTTAAAAAACAAAACAAAAACAAAAAATCTGAATCACTCTGTCTACTTAGAATAAAAAATATCTGAATCACTCCGTCAATTATTGCTAGAAATCATACAAAAGCTGTAATAATTCTCGTTAAATCAAAATTTCTTCAAAATTAAGCATCAGAACTACTAAACAACCCTAATGACAGAAGAATATTCTGGTCAACTCTCAATTCTTTAAATAACAACTTTAACAAGTCATCATTCATTCCCCCACTAAAATCTTCAGATGGCAGCATTACAAATGACCCTCGTGGGAAAGTGAATATCTTTGCCAGTACATTTGCCAGAAATTCTACCATAAAGGAAGTTAGCTAGAACGTCACAGTACTAGAACTTGACTCTCCCGAAACTGTTCCACTTAAAATACAGACAAGATACGTAAAATCCATCCTAGACAATTTACCAACCAACAAAGGTCCTGGACCAGATGGAATTCCTCCAATTGTATTGAAAAAGTGTTCCCCAGAACTTACCTCTGTTCTAGCTAAATTACTCAGACTAAGCACACGTACTTCTTCATTCCCTAATTCATGGAAAGAAGCCAATATCCGCCCAATTCCAAAGAAAGGAAATTCAAGCTGTCACATCTTCTCTTGGTAAAGTATTTGAAATTTTAATTAAGAAGCACACAGTTAAATATCGTGAATCCAACATTTTAATTAGTGATAGACAATATGGTTTTCGCCACGAAAGATCCACCATTGACATACTCAGTCTCTTGACTCATACCATCCATCAGTCTATTGACCAACATGGAGAAACTCATGGGGTAGCCCTTGATATTTCTAGAGCTTTCGACAGAGTGTGGCAATGTTCCCTGCTGTCCAAACTCCCTTGCTATGGACTAACGTCTTTATTTCCTCTGCTTTCCCCATATCTTAGCGACAGAAAAATAAAAGTAGATGATGTATATTCCAATTTCCACTCAATTAACGCCGGCGTGCCACAGGGATTAGTTCTGACACCAACCCTATTTCTGGTTCATATTAATGATCTCTTATCTGTCACCAACAATCCCATCCATTTATATGCAGATGACTCAACACTTTACAGTTCATTTACACTCAAACACCCATTTACTAAGCTAATATTTCTAACTCTTAACTCAGTACAGCCATCTCCATAAATCAAGACTTTTCTGCGATCAGTGAATGGGGACAAAACAACCTTGTCTCAATCAGTGCTAATAAAACCAAATATATACAATTTACTAAGAGGCACATATTGCCAGATTCGTATATTACCCTCAATGCTACTAATATAAGAGTCATGTGCATTCTCATCTTGAATATTGCTCACCCTTGTGGAATGGATGTGGAGAGGTTGCACTAAAACAACTAGACAAATTTCAGAACAAAGCTGTTGGCAATATTAATAACCATGCAATTATAAATAAGCTACCTCCCCTACAAGTAAAAGGGAATGTTGTCTCCCTTGCATTATTTTACAGATATTTTTATGGCAAATGCTCAGACGAAGTTGCGTCCATTGTGCTACCTCCCCATGCCTGCCCTCATGCCACACGGGCATCTGGTAGCGCTCATGACTGGAGTGTCACACAGCCATACTGCAGGACTTCCGCCTATCAGAATTATTTTATTCCACGAACTGCATCTCTCTGGAACTCGCTGTCCCGGAGTTGTTTCCCCCCAAACTTCAACCTATAGCTGTTCAAGTTCACTTGTTACAGGATACCAGTAATCTGGAGTATGGATTTTTTTTCCTTCCTCTGTTCTGTTATTAAAAAAGAAAAGCTCTAATATGTTAAGATGTGAACGTAAATAAATCTACAGACATGACAATATTAATTATTTGATATTGCTATCGGCTCTCATTTGACACTGAAGCAATCATGTCAACAGATACCAAGGATTCTTTTTGTGCTATTTTTTGTATGTAGCCTAGTAAGGGCTCATTGTGTAATATAGTTTTTGGTTCTATTACACGTAATATTATTCGGTCATTAATTGATTGATTTACCTGCGGTAATATGTAAATCAAGGATAATAAACTGCTGCAGCAAATGACGATTGTGGCTAAAGTGCTTCACAGGCATTCATGGTCCCACGAAGAAGTTAGGGACGTTTGGAAGTTTGGCGGCGGGTGTGATAGATGTTATTTTTCAGCTCAACAATAGCGCCGACACAGACAATCTCCATCAATTTTTCAAGACCAAGAAGAGTGCCAGAGTACAAATTCACTTAAAATTGCTAAACAGGTAAGCTTAAGTCCCAGAGAAAGCTACAAACAGACGAGGTAAAAGAAAGCGGCAGCTGTGACTTAAAGTATCGTCCATTTGTCATGCTGTTTATGTTTACCACAGGACAGTAAGTACATTTTCTACTTCATAGGAATATAGAATATTGCAATTGTTAATTAGCACGCAGAATAAAAACAACAAAAGCAGGCATATAGCTAGTTTATATCAGATGGTAATGTTTCAATAGATCAAGAAACCTTGTCATAGGCCTGCAATCAGTGTTCATAATAGGTTCTCGATTTTGTCATTTTGCCCAGTTCGTGGAGAGATAATGTAGACTGAGGAAGGTAATGCGAAGAATATAACACCCCTCTTATTGCAGAGGCAGAACCTTTGGGTCATCCTCGAAGAGAAGGGTGTTGATGTCTTAGGTTAATCATGTTTGGTTACTGTAATCCTAGGTTTGACCCTTTATATTGTTCTTAGAACTTCTCTTTTTCGTCTGTCAGGGCTGACTAGAAAGTTCCAGCCAACCCCATTTATGTGGAGTTTAATGTTCTAGAGGGCAGGACTTGTTGAAAACCTGCTGTAGTGTGTTTGTTCTCATCTGACATAGGTCTTTCATTCCGCTTGAGCTTATTGTAGTTGAAGGCCAAGTGTATCATATTGGAGGGTAAATATGTTTAGTAACCAAGGATACTAGTTCATATGTTACAAGTAAGCCTAGTGAAATTTTATGCAGCCATGACATATCTCAGTTGTAGGAGTAACCAAGTTCCATCAAACAAAAACAAATCAGCTGCAAAAGCACAAACTTACTGAAACTATTTATCTGAAGAGGATAAAATGTAAGTGTACAGAATTATGCCTCTTCAGTTGAGGCATTTATACTTGTGGACTTTGTTTTTGTGCTCTTATATTACTCAGGAGGCATCATTATGCAGTGATTAAATTGATTTCTATCTATCTATTGCCAG